>NC_045437.1:125660460-125757170 GCF_002776525.5 Piliocolobus tephrosceles
TATATATCTATATATAAACTATATATATCTATATATAAACTATATATACCATATCTATCTATATATAAACTATATATATCTATATATATCTATATATACTATATATCTATATATAAACTATATATATTTCTATATATATAGATAGATATCCTAGCAATAAATATATTGATTTATGAACAGCAAATTAAGACCCATGAAGTGTGGAGAAAAATGAGTTTAAAATCATTTTGCATGTTTTTAAGTGTGATTCCCAGTGGATTCTATTTAAATCCTTCTGACATACTCATTCTTAATATCACTAAAAATTACAGGATTAGGCTAGAATAAATTAGCAAGATGATTAAGATAGAAATATTTATCATTATTAAAAAGTTATATTTCAGATAATCAAAAAAGCTATCTTTTCAGACCTGATTAATCTAGACTAAATTTAATATTCTCACTTGAGTACATTGAACTACACCATGATAAGATAGTAGAGACTCTGGTTTGATGAAGAATGTGATGGATTTTAGAAGATGGCAAGTCTGGGCTTCCGAATTCATGTATAATCTCTAATTTCATCCTTCACTTTATAGAAACAAAATTATTGTCTTTAGTCTCTAAGAGTCTGGGAATGATGTAGAAATTTCTTATATAAATTATTCTGGTTTGCATGATATTCCAGTACATATCAATGCTTACCAAGTGATCTACACAAGCTAAAGATCTGAATAATGTATGTTTCTATCATTTTGGTAGAAAAGAAAGAAAATGGTCCAGATGAGTATCTATTCAATGTTCCTCTGTACCCACATTGTTCATTCTAGGTATAAAGAACTATTGATTGTCTTTCGGGATCAATCAAAACCACCTCAAAACTACATGTCAAAAAGTTCAGAATTGCAGTCATGTAACAGTGGGAAACTCACACTTAGGAAGATTATATGGTGGGGGGGGATATCCTTACAAATTAACATTTTCATGATAAAAACGTACTCATAAATGTACTTACAACTTTTTATTACAGAAAATTTCAAACAGGTACAAAAATAGGAATAGTATAAAAAACTCCCAAGTACCTATCCAAAATAACTCAAGGTAATTTTTTTCTTCTATGTCCCCAACCTTTCCCTACCCTGAGCGTTTTCAAGCAAATGCAAGACATTTTATGATTCTGTCTGCAAACATTTTCAGGTTTTTTTTTTTCTTAAAAATGGAGACTCATTTTGAAAATACAAACAATACTATTGTCTCACCTTTGAAAAAAACAACAAAATAATTTCTAAATGTTATATAACACAATGCCAGAGTTTAGGTCTCTCTACTTGCATTATAAATATATTTATTTAAGTTTACAGTTTGCTTGAATTTGAATTATTTTAAAAGTCCATAAATTGCAAATGGTTAATATATCTCTTAACTCTCTTTAAATCTGTAAGTTTGTCTTCCGTTTGTCTTTTGCCAAATTCCATTTTTTTGGTTTTTCAGAAAAATAACTACATTATTTGCCTTCTAGAGCATCCCACAGTCTTGTTGACCTTGTAGGTTTTTAAAAATAATTTACAGATATTTTTGTATTTGTTACTATCCTCTTAGTAAACATTAGGTTTTTTTTTTGTTTTGTTTGTTTTGTTTTGTTTGAGACTGAGTTTTGCTCTTGTCACCCAGGCTGGAGTGCAATGGCATGATCTCAGATCACTGCAACTTCCACCCCATGGGTTCAAGTGATTCTTCTGCCTCGGCCTCCCAAATAGCTGGGACTACAGGCACGAGCCACTATGCTTGGCTAATTTCTTTCTGTAATTTTAGTAGAGATGGGGTTTCACCACTTTGGCCAGGCTGGTCTTGAACTCCTGACCTCAGGTGATCTGCCCACTTCGACCTCACAAAATGCTGGGATTACAGGTTTGAGCCACCGCACCTGGCCAGACATTTCTGTAAACCCATGAAGTGTACATTTTTGTTACAGCTTTTCAAGGTTCTCCCATTCTAGTCTGTCCAAAGACCATTTTTCTACTATGGTCCATTTATGTTGTACATGTATGTAACTTAAATAAAGTTAAATATGCATGCTCACGTGAACTACGCTCTACCTATGAACAAACAAGGTCAGTATAAACAGTAGCTAGTTCTGCCTCCCATTCCACCAAATGAAGATGCACCCTGATTGAGCAGGTGTGTGAGCCATGCATCTGTATTCTCTCTGTTACTTTTGTTCAGGGAACATTCTGTCCAGGTGACAATGATCCTTAGTATGTAATGACATGTGCTTACCATAATTAATGACTTATTCCCAATGATGAAAACAAAGAGGTGCTACCTACATTCTAAATCCCTACTTTAGGTTTACTAAAAGTTACTGTAGCTTTTCTGGCCACAGTGTATCCTCTCATATTCCCTTCCATTCCCCAGCTTAGCCCCAGTCCTTATAAACAGAGGTTTGCGGAAGGAATGGGAAAGAGAGTCTCCAGGAAAATATTGTTTTGGAGAGTGATTACATGATCTTTTCCCACAAGAAACCAAGAGAAATTAGAGTTCCACGAAAATCACTTTTAGAGACTGGGAGGGCTAAGAACAGAGGGCTATGACTTGGTTTCCAATGTGCTGTCTGCTCAAGCATTCACCTTGCTGTGCTAATTCTGAGACTTGGAAGAGGAGGTCAAGGCAGAGGAAGACAAAACATGGAACAGCCTGTTGTCTCACTGTTTGGGGTATTCAAGGTGCATATTTCCCAGAAGTCAAGAGGACCCCACCAGGGAAGCAGGGCTGAAGCCGTCTAGTCAGTCAGTGTCTTGCCCATGTTGGCTGTCCATTGGGCCAAAGACCCCAAGTGGCAAGAAAGCTGTGAGGCTCACTCTTGATGACAACTGGTAGCTCCTGATGGAGCTGAAGGAAGTGGGGAGGTTCATCGTGGCCTTCAGATGAATTCACACTTAATGCTCTCCAAGAGCACATGACAGGCCAAGCCTCCTAGCCAGAGTTTCTCTACTGAGAGAAAGTCAACTACACAGCAGCCAAGTGAATGGAGATATTTGTCTCTTTCTATCTCCTTTCTCATTTCACCAGCACATTGGTAACAGGGAGCCCCCAGAGAGAAAAGGAGAGAACATTTCAGAGGCAGAGGATGCCCTCCTCTTTCTCTACTCTCTAACCTCCAGCAGCATGCAGGCTCCCAGCTTGAGGCTACATGAAGAAACAATATTTAAATAGAATGGCATAAAAGTTTTACATTAAAGTGGACTTCAAATAACCAGTTGCTGAAAAGTTATGTAATCTGCCAGAGATGTCAGTAAGGACATTTTGATAGATCACAGTTGAAAACAGTGATCGTAGAAAAATAAACTGCTTCATGTTTACACCCCCACTGAGTTGAGACTACTCAATAAACCAATTTTATGTGATTTTTATACCACATGGTGCCTAAAAACAAGCTAATTCCTTCTGGGGCTTAACCAGAGAAACAGCAATCTGTCACAGCTCTGGGAGAAAACCTGTCAGTGTCAGACTTGCTGAGAGACGCTATGTCTGTCTCCAACCTGGAACCTTCCTAAGGAGTTTTCAAGAGCAATTTGACCCCATGCAATTTTTTTTTTTTTTTTTTCTGAATGCTTTAATAAACAGTACATCTGACAAAAGCAATTTATCTATGTAGCACATCACAGACCCTTAACAAATCAGCTGGTTCTCTCACTGTCTTAATCGTAAGGACACAGCTTCACTCATCTAGAAATTCAATTTAGTTTAAGATGAATAACTGTCATGCATTGTCTGAAATTAAAGGAGTTTCCAGGATCTGAGATTTTCAATACTAAAATCTAGAGAGTTTTGGTCAAACCAGAAAGAACTGATCACCCTTCTAGTCGTAACTGTGCTTCACAGAGTGAATAAAGTCTCATCCATCTCCTCCTCAAAGGGTACAGAGTGCAGAGACATTTGGGGGTTGGAGGTGTGATTTGGTTAAAGACACAGTAACGTAGCAGCTTAATTTTTCCTATAAGAAGCCTATTAGTTTATTACTGATATAACAAATTAACACCATATTAGTGGTTGAAACAACACACATTTGTTTTCCTACAATTCTGAAGGTCAGAAATCCAAAATAAGTGGCACTGGGCTAAAATTTAAGTGTTGGCAGGGTACGTCCCTTCTGGAACATCTAATGGAGGATTCATCTCTTCGCCTTTTCCAAGCATCTAGGAACTTTAACCTTCTTTGGGTCATGCCCCACATCACTCCAACTTCTGTTTCCACCTCAAACTTCTTCTCTGACTCTGACTTTCCTACCTCCGGCTTTAATATATAGATACTTGTAATTACATTCGGTCTACCGAGATAATTCAGGTTAATCTCACTGTCTGAAGATCCTTAACTTAATCACATCTGTAAAATCCCTTTTGCCATATATGGTAACATATTTCCAGGTTCTTGGGATTAGGCTATCTTTGGGGGCCATCATTCTGCCTACCCCATTAAGCATAGGAAATATTTTTTTATATGATTAATTTTATCTCAAGGAAAGTTAATCCATATTTGTCTCCTGTAACTCAAAATTTCTAGAGGACTATATGAATTTTAACATACTAGGAAATACTACACTTTTCATGACCTTCAGTATAAATTCTATTTGACCAATATTTTGTCATTTCTGGATAGATGTATATTCCTTTATCTTATAATGAGGTTGGAAAGACTCTATCCTTGATTCACAAATTTTAGGGGAACCAAATTTACAACATCTTAGCATTTTACTTGCCTGAGAGGTAGAACTTTTAAAAAGTTTTCCCACAAAATACTCACAGCTAGAACTAGCTTAAAACTGAGACTGTCACTTGATACAGCAGTTCCACAATGATTTTTATTTTTTTGGAGACGGAGTCTCGCTCTCTGATCCAGGCTGGAGTGCAGTGGCGCGATCTCGGCTCACTGCAAACTCCACCTCCCAGGTTCACGCCATTCTCCTGCCTCAGCCTCCGGAGTAGCTGGGACTATAGGTTCTCGCCACAATGCCCAGCTAATTTTTTTTTTTTTTTTTTTTTAAGTAGAGATGGGGTTTCACCGTGCTAGTCAGGATGGTCTCGATCTCCTGACCTCATGATCTGCCCACCTTGGCCTCCCAAAGTGCTGGAATTACAGGCATGAGCCACTGCTCCTGACCTCCATAGTGAATATTTTTAAACTTTAATCCTACCTCTTTGATAAATTCTGATTATTTGCTAAAAAAAAAAAAAAAAGTAATTTCTTTTTACAAACATTTATTACCCTTAGCAAATTAGCGTCTTACCAAGAAATAATTGGTGAACTTTAACAGT
This sequence comes from Piliocolobus tephrosceles, assembly GCF_002776525.5. Classification (NCBI taxonomy): domain Eukaryota; kingdom Metazoa; phylum Chordata; class Mammalia; order Primates; family Cercopithecidae; genus Piliocolobus; species Piliocolobus tephrosceles. The sequence continues at coordinate 125,665,752 of NC_045437.1, forward strand.
TTGATCCTCTAACTCACCTTCAGACTTAGAGTTAAGGTGGTGAGAACTGGATATTTTAAGGCAGGGATCAGTATTATAGTAACTAGTCTTCAAACCCTGGGAAAAATCCAATTATACATAAGATAATTTCATTTATTTATTAAACAAACATTTACTGATCTCCTACCCTTTGCAAGATATATTTCAAACAAAAGATAAAATTCATTGAGGTCAGAATTGAGTAACCCTTAATGTATACAGTTTGAAGGAAGACAGATCTAATTTCAAAATTTCTCACTAACTGAGCAAGTAAACTCATTTTGTTTTCATTTCAGTCCCACTCTTCTAATTCATGTGGTGGTTGTGAGGTCTCACTTAGATAATACATTAAAACTATTATGCACAGTGTATGGGATATCACTTAAATCTCTTCAGCATCTAATACAGGGCTAAGTAAACAACTCATAAGCAGAAGTTCTTATTTTTTTATTGGATTACATCATATTGTTGCTACATCTCTCATAAAGGATCCTAATGTGACTAGGTTTCTATTCAGATTTAATACAACTCTCAATAATTTATTAATTAATAAAAGTAAGTTATAAACTGAGACAACTTGGCTGGCCTGAGATACAATTTTTTGCTATTTCTCATGTTTTATTCAGTAAAGAAAAGTCTGGGTATGTATTTCAAGCTTTGTTGAATTTTCAGAAGAAACATAGCATATTCAACAGTTCTTAGAGCATTTATGACTTTCATTTTCAGTCTTAAATTAAATAAAGATTACTTGGTTCTGGGTATTTAGAGGTAGGGGGAAAACTAAAATACAAGGCTCTATACCACAGTAATTTAGATATAAATGAACATTTCTTAAAATATGAAAAAAAAATTGTCTACCATAGGCAAAAACTAAACTCCCAGGAGATCAAGACAGATCAGCTGTTTGAACCAGAAGTGTGGGACTAATAGAGCCCCAGAACAGGTGACATTGAAAGACCACCTTATGGCAGGCATTGAATAAAAACTTAGGTAGAATCAGAAGAAGTAAAGGAAGGAAGGCTTTTGATATTATTTTTGTTTCTGTTGGTTACTTGATTAGCTTGGTTATGCTTAAGAATTTGACTCTAAGTCTCGGTGTTTGAGAACATCGTCAACCCTTAACATGTCTTATGAAGGTGGATATCCTCACTTCTTGGCCTGATCTCCTCATTGACATTGCTTCCTGGAAGGAGGCAAAAGCCCAAAGACTCTTGGTGCCAGGTTTGAACAGTCTGGACACTTGGTTTGGAACACTTCCCTAATCAACCTTTATTCTACCATAGCAGGTTTATACCCATCCACAGAAGGAGTGCACTGTGGGGTCGGCAGATTACTTAAGTAAAATTGTTAATGGATGTTCTATAATTTGATTTTTATTAGTAAAAGCAATAGCAAAAAATAAATCTCTCTGGATTCATTCTACCCTATTCTATAAACTGAAAGGATTCTCTAATATATATGTATATATAATATGTATATGATATATATTTTCTTTATATATATATATCATATATATATATATATATATATTCATATATATATTTTCTTTTTTTCGCTGAGTCTCACTCTGTTGCCCAGGCTGGAGTGCAGTGGCATGCTCTCTGCTCACGGAAACCTCCGCCTTCCAGGTACAAGCAATTCTGGTGCCTCAGTCTCCTGAATAGCTGGGACTACAGGCATGTGCCACCATGCCCGGCTAACTTTTTGTATTTTTTAGTAGACACGGGGTTTCACCATGTTGGCCAAGCTAGTATTGAACTCCTGACCTCAGGTGATCCACCCGCCTCAGCCTCCCAAAGTGATGGAATTACAGGCGTGAGCCGCCACGCCCGTCCTAAAATCTTTCTTGATATACCATTTTAACCCAAATTTGTATCTTTTAAGAAACCTAGGAAATCTAATAATCAGCAAATTAAGTTAAGAAATTTAAGACCTCCGAATTGTTGGGTAATAATTATTAGAAACTGCATATATCAGATAAAAGAAATATTATAGGTCTAATACCTAAATATAGTATCTGTTAAATCAGTGAGACACAGCAAAACAGAAGAGATAAAGAGGAAGAGGTTGGAGAGGGCAACATTCTGAAGATTAACCATGCAATTGGTTTTCACTGAAAGGAGTAGAGTGTCTGGCTAAGGCTGCCTACACCAGTGCTCCATCCAACTCCTGGGAATGAAAGCCCGTGCTGGGATTACAGGCACCAGCCACCGCACCCGCTGATGCTGAAGTTTTCTTTTTTTTTCCAGCTGATGTTACTGTAAACAGCCTAAAGGTTTGTAAACTCATTTACATCATGTGTGGGTTTTAGGATCCCATAGCGGGGGGGTGGGGGAGTAGAGGGGTGGGGGAGTAGAGGGGTGGGGGGGGAAATCTTGGATTAAGAAGTGGTAGGATTAATGTTGTAGGTGTGGTGACTTTTGCATTTGGACTCCTTAACAGACAACTTGACAATTATTTTGTTTGTGTTGCCTGACTTAAGAAGTTGTCATTGGGAAAAGTCAAGCCATAATCATTAAACTAGAAATTAGAGTCAATGTTCAACAGACTGGAGCAAAATTATCTCTCTTGGAATACCCAGCAAGAAAAGGATCCTAATAAATTCATTTCTTCTTAACGTTTCAGTGTTATTTTTTGTTGAATCTCGTAAATCGGCAATAAAATGGCACACACAGTTGAACAAATACACTCATCAATTTACACCCTCCTCACATGGTTTGTAATAATTTTCTAGTTTTCACTCTATCAAAGATCCTAAGAATAAAGAGAACATAATTACTTCAAATCCAAACTTCACTATAAGCCATCACCTAATTTATTTCAGAAAGAGTTAATTTTTTTTATATGATGTTTTAGCCTTACAGCTGTCCAAAAAAAGTTTTCATGTGGAGTTTATGAGGGATTTTTTGTGGCAATAGTCAGGTACTACAACAACCCAACCCTCTCTTTTCATTTTACATACATATGGGTAAAATGACAAGTGCTCAGAGTGATTCAGTTAATGGTCCGTGGCCTTAAAATTTGTGAAATATAATCACCTCATTCATCATTTGCAAAAAGAAAATTTTTATCTTCCGTAAAATGAAATTAGGTAGCTAAAGGCTGAAAGTACAAATCCATCTTCAACTAATAAGGTATTAAGCAACACTAGCAAGCAGTATACTCGCTTCTCTTCTAGACTAGGAACACAGAGAAGTAATAAGCCACATGAAATATTCACCATCAGGACTTTTGAGGTAGGCAGATTCACAACAACAGCATACAAGCTTCATCAGGAATTGTTGAGAGATTGAAAGCATACTTAAAGGATTTATTAAAGCAATAGAGGCAACCTCGACTCCAGTTACCATGATTGCAGGGATTTTTATAGCCATGTGTTTAATCTTCTTGTGCTGTAACAGATAAGTTATGCTTTCAGCTGATTTGTGTACAAAGAGTTTTCTCAATCTTCTCTAGTACTATATAGTACTGTGGTACTGCTTTTTGACTTGCTAAGTGAAACATTAATAGGACTGTCAGCAGCAAGATAGAACAGGCAATAAATATTAAGGTTTAATGTTATGATGATTTATGTTGAAGGAAATATTGTCCTAGATTATAAGATATGATTATTATCTCATAATAAGAAATGATGGGAGAAACAGAATGTTGGCAAAGGAAACTTTCTAAAGCTCTTTTCATCAGAAAAATCTTTTTACAGGAATATATTGGAGGTAATATCTTGATTTTCTAAATAGTAAAGGTGACTTGCATAAATGCTTATAAAATATTGCTGTTCTTATACAGGATTTGTTTTTAAAGGTTGGCACTGGTCTTTTAATATTTGACCATCTCATTCACTCCAAGTATTTTACAGGAAAAATGCAGAGTGTTTTATGAATGGATTTAAGATAGCAGAAAATCCTTGCAGGAATTGAGACTAACATAAAAGACCATTAGATCACTCAACTCCTATACACACCATGATGATAGCAGGTTTATTTACAGAATTACATGAGTTTTTAGAATCCCAGGCTCCCTGTCCCTGCATTTGCTATAATATATTTTGCCTAGAGTGCTAGTTATCTATTGGGGTGAAACAAATTACCCCAAGACTTAGTGGCCTAAAACAAAAAAAAACATTTTTATAATCACAATTTTTTTTTTATTTTAGATTTGGGGTATATGAGCAGGTTTGTTACATGAGTAAACTCTGTATCACTGGGGTTTGGTTTACAGATTATTTCATCACTCAGGTAATAAGCACAGTACCCTATAGGTACTTTTGTGATCCTCACCCACCTCCCACCCTTCACCCTCAAGTAGACCCCAGTGTCTATTGTTCCCTTCTTTGTGGCCATGTGTACTCAATGTTAAGTTCCCACTGATAAATGACAACATGTGGTATTTGGTTTTCTGTTCCTGCATTAGTTCAGTTAGGATAATGGCCTCTAGCTCCATCCATGTTGTTGCAAAGGACATGATCTCATTCTTTTTTATGGCTGTGTAGTATTCTATAGTGTATATATACACCACATTTTCTTTATCCATTCCACCACTGATAGGCATGTAGGTTTATACCATGTTTTTGCTATTGTGAATAGTGCTGCAATGAACATACATGTGTATGTGTCTTTATGATAGAACTATACACATAATTTCTATGGGGCAGAAATCCAGGCCTCTACTTTGGGCTGTTTACAACATAACAGTTTTCATCCCTTAGTATAAGGCATCAGAGAGGGAATGTGTGACAGAAAAAAAAAAAAAAGAGTACCCATAAGGGTTCCATAGTCTTTATATAACCTGATCCTGGCAGTGACATCCCATCACTCACACAGTATTCTGATCATCAGAACAGAATCCTCACATATGGTTTTCACTTATAGGCAAGGGATGACACCAAGGTGTGAATTCCAGGAAGCAGAGACCATTTGGGGCCACCATAGTTTGTCTGTTACACTTAGGTCTCTACTCTACCTTGGGATTTACTGTCATTATATCCCTCAAGTTATTGAGCTTGTAGTAAATGAGCTTTACAGTTCTCAAAGAGTGCCTAACCCATATATTCATTTCAAATTATTTGACACAGTACACAAAACTTATGCATTAGAAAAATTCCTTGGAGTTTGGGCTTAGTATCTTCAAAACACTGAGAAAAATATGTATTAGGTATGGATTTGGAATAATACATTGGTCTGGATTTCCCAATAAGTCATATTGCTATGTATTCTGTTGTATTGTCTTCATAAGCATTCACACTTGTGATTCTATTTTGGGTTTGAAAATATACTCAGCACAGTTACACTTTAGGGATGACATTCTAAGACATAATCACATTAGAAGAGTAAGGATCTTTATTTAAAAGGGCCTGAAGCTTAATTTGTAAAGAAAATATTCTCAAAAATATAAAATATAAATGGAGTGTAATGGTTTCCTTTCACAGTTAGTAGGCATTCAATAAATATGGTATTCTCAAAAGAGAGTTATAACTTCTCATACGGCATTAGACAAAGTGGAGGAAAAGCTATAATGCAGGAAATTATTTCTCTGTATTTTCATCCTCGACTTTTTGCATAAATACTCCTAAATAATAATCTTGCAATTACGGAGGCAATTTTTGCTTGTATATGTTTATTATTTCTTTGGGCAATCACTAAGATACACATCAATGCTAAGTGTGCCATGTTAATTGATTTACATGATTGAACGGTTAGTTAGATAATTTCTTTGTTTAAGAGCACCAAGGTAGAAGATTTTGTATTTTCTAGTTACACAGTTCTCTTAAATACAAACTGGATATGGAGATTAATGTAGAATCTTGATCATTTGATTACAGAGAACCCTTTATTCACCTCAACTTGGTATACATTTCCATGTATATGTCTGAATTCATTGGTGAATTTTGTAATAAGAACTAAATACAAATATTTAGTGTCAAATATATATATATATTTGTCCCTAATGACATGGGCCTAGAACATCAGTAAGACATATAAAATGATAAAATGGCACTGGGGAACAAATGATTGAGGTTTCACGTGTGCATTTTTTTTTTTTTTTTTTTTTTAACATTTCCATCTTGTACTTGAAGCCATATGTTGGTAAGTTTTACATCAAAACAAAAATTCTGTACCTAGAAGAGAAACAGCCACATAAAGACAAGTTTTCATGCTAAATGAATAATAAATTATAGGTTATATGTTTCTTTGATTTTAGAAAATGCATAATTTAAAATGACAAATAATTAACATATCAAAGCATTCTAATTTAACTTATGCACAAGAACAGTTAAGATATAGAATCCGCTTGTTGCTCAAAACACATCTTTATAGTATAGAAATGTAGCAGCTTTTTATTAGTAACAATTATACTTTCCAAAGGGTAATTTCGGTTTATCACTTTGAAATATTAGGAAATGTTAAAAAGTTCCATTTCTTATATGGGATATGTAAGTATGTAGTGGTGGAATATAGAAAGAGAGGCATAATTAGCAGTGTGCTATTAAAATCTCACATTTAACTTGGTCTACTTTTCTGATGCATGATTTCTGAGTGGCATACTCATTTTCATTTCCACACATGTTCCTCCTCTACTCTAAGTCTACTCTGCAAACGTGAAGAAATAATCCTTGCTTTGTAATCATTAATTTAATAGATACTAAAACAGTGTTCTTTAGATGTGGTATGTACTGACAATACTATATTTGACTATATTTAAGCTGGTGACAATCAGCAGAAAGTGAAAGTGTTTTTCTGCTGTTTTTTTAACCTGGGGTTGAAGGTCAGCTAGCTAGAGACAAAGGAGGCTCTCAGAATCCTTAGTTTTCAGGTGCAAATTAACATTGATTCACCTTGTAGTCTTGAAAAAATAACAGTCTGTATGCTGTTCTGAAATAGAAATTGCCACCATCACCTCATATTGATTCTTTTTAGATTAAAGCAATAATTATAAAATAGCTTATTTTACATCTGCTGAAACACTGGATGTTCTATACACCAAACAAAGAGCAGGGAGTTTAAATGATGATTAATTAATTTCAAATTGTTCCTTATTAGAAGCAATAATGAACATTATAGTGTGAATGAAAGTTCAAAGCAGAATACGAGAGAAGTAACCACTTAGTTAGCCCAAATGTGTAAAATAATTTGTCTTTTAGTATAAAAGAACAATTTGGAGCATGGCTTTTTCTAGAACAGTTATCACAACAGCAAAAACACAAGATTATCAAGAAATGGGTGAGGTGCTAGCTCCTAGTAGCAAATAAACACATCAAATCTAGCAGGCGGTACATATCAGCTTAGGTAAGAAGCACCAGGAATACAGAACTTAATTTGTTGGAAAGCAACATATAGAGACAATAGTACCAAAAGGGATTGCAAAATAAACCCTGCTCTTAAATTAAGGACCTTGCTCCTATTCATATTTCAATGCCCTCATAAATTCAGAATTCCTAATGAGACTGGAAAAAAATAGGTAAGATGAATGCTTTTACCTAATGCACAGAGAGTGAGTCAACCCTAAAATTCCATTCTTCTCTTTTAGAAAACCAAGTAGGGCATTTGCGAGCAAGTAGGACATTAAGTATATATTCTCTGATCATAGTGGAATAGAACTAGATGTTATTAACACAAATCTCAGCCACTTAAAAAATAAATTAACCTTTCTAAATAATGAAAATTAAAATATTCCAAAAGTTTGAAATTAGAGACAATTCATAGAAGATAAAATTTTGAGAATACTATGTGTTGAAGCTTATGAATGTAGTCAAAGCTTTAGTTAGAGGCAAATTCATAGCATTAAATTCTTTCAAATTAAAAGGAGAAATACAGACATATTGAAAACAAAATAGGGAATATGTAAATAATAGTGCAAATGAAAATATTGACTCTATGAAAAATTTACAAAAAAACTTTTCCAAATCTAATTAAAAATAGTAGAAAGAAAACAGAAGTAAAATAACAACTATAGAGAAAAAGAAAATTAGCATTATGCTCCAATCAATGTTAATCTGTTAGAAAAATCCTAAAGTATTAGATTCAGAAAGTACAATCAAGATCACTAAAATCAAATCAAATTAAATGTAAAACCAGTGTAGAAATTGATAGTGCTGTTAAAATAGGATATCCGCAAAATATGTTTTAGGTCTAGACAGTTTTACAGGTAGCATCAATCAAAATGTCAAATAATACATTATTCTTTTTTTTTATTTTATTTATTTTTTTTAGATGGAGTCTCACTCTGTCGCCCAGGCTGGAGTGCAGTGGCGTGATCTCAGCTCATGGTAAGCTCTGCCTCCTGGGTTCACACCATTCTCCTGCCTGAGCCTCCTGAGTAGCTGGGACTACAGACATTCACCACCACTCCCAGCAACAATTTTTTTTTTTTTTTTATATTTTTAGTAGAGACAGGGTTTCACCATGTTAGCCAGGATGGTCTCCATCTCCTGACCTCGTGATTAGCCTGCCTTGGCCTCCCAAAGTGCTGGGATTACAGGTTTGAGCCACTGCACATGGCCGAAAATGTCAAATAATATATTATTATTATTATACCATATGTAAATGTTTCAAAGCACAGCAAACAAGTGACAGTTTTCTATATTTCAAAGATAAGAGTATCCTTATAAAAATATTTGATGTTCACTCTGTACAGAAAAAAGTATACTCTGTATAACAAAGGCCTGCTTTGCCTTAAAAATTTGAAAGCAACAGTTCTAAATAAAGTCCTTTCAAATCAAATTTACCAGCATATTGAATACAAAAAATATGATTAAGTAGTTTTATTTCAGGAATGCAAGAATGTAGCACTGTTTAAGGACTCTTTAAAACATGTATAACATATTTATTACATCAAAATTTTAAAGAAGATAGTTCATACAATAATCTTGCTAAATATAAGATGTTTTAATAATAGATATATATGATTTTTAAAATAAAACAAAACTACATTTATTTAGGAATCGGAAGGTCCTTTCTTTTAATTCTCATAATTATATCTTTCCTCATTTGCATTCTAACTGTATCCTAAATCTCCACTCATTATCACAAACTATGATATGTGATAAAACTATGATATAAACTGCCTAGCAATAACCATAATGGCCTAGAGAGAGGCAAAGGGTACTGGTGTCCGGATCAACCGAGATGGTTAAGACATGAGTCTGTCCTTCTACACACTCAAAGTATTTCAAATGTACTATTTTTTAAATAGACTTTATTTTTTAGAGTAGTTTTAGGTTCAAAGCAAAATTGAGCACAATGTACAGAATTCCTATATGCTCTTTGAGTATACACAACCCCCTCCACTGTCAACATACCCCACCAGAGTTACAATCTATTTTGTTACAATCCATGAACCTACAATGACACATCATTATCACCCAAAACCACAGTTTACCTAGGGTTCATTCTTGGTGTCCTTTTATAGTTTTTGACAAATAATGACATGTGTGTACCATGATAATAAACATATAAAATTGTTTTCATGCCCTAAAAATTCTCTGCATTCTATTTATCCCTCTTTATCCCTAATCCCTGGCAACCACTGATGGCTTTACTGTCTCCACAGTGGTTTTGCCTTTTTCAAAATGTCATTTAACTGGAATCATACAGTATGTAGACTGGCTTCTTTCAGATTGACTTCTTTTACTACATCATATGCATCTGATTTCCTCCACGTCTTTTTTCTTTTCTTGAGATAAGGCCTTGTTCCGTCACCCAGGCTGGAGTACAGTGGCGCAATCATGGCTCACTGCAGCCTTGACCTCCTGAACTCAGGCTATCCTCCCATCTCATCCTCTTAAGTAGCTGGAACTACAGGTGTACACCACCATGCCTGGCTAATTTTTTTTTTGAGAGGGAGTCTCACTCTGTCACCCAGGCTGGAGTGAGTGCAGTGGCGCGATCTTGGCTCACTGCAAGCTCCGCCTCCCGGGTTCACACTGCCATTATCTTGCCTCAGCCTCCCAAGTAGCTGGGACTACAGGCGCCCGCCATCACACCTGGCAATTTTTTTTTTTTTTTTTTTTTTTGTATTTTTAGTAGAGACGGGGTTTCACCATGTTAGCCAGGATGCTCTCCATCTCCTGACCTCGTGATCCACCCACCTCTGCCTCCCAAAGTGCTAGGATTACAGGCGTGAGACACCGCACCCGGCCATGCCTGGCTAATTTTTGTATATTTTGTAGAGACAGTGTCTCACCATGTTGCCCAGGCTGGTCTTGAACTCCTGGGTTCAAGCAATCCATCCATCTCAGCCTACCAAAGTGCTGAGATGGCAGGTGTGAGCCACTGTGCCCTGCCTTCCTCCATGTCTTTTTATGACTTGAATACTCACTTCTTTTTACCACTGAGTAATATTCCATTGTCTAAATGTACTTCAGTTTATTTGTCCATTCACCAACTGAAAAGCATCTCGGTTGTTTCCAAGTTGTGGCAGTTAAAAATGAAGCTACTATAAACACGTGTGTGCAGGTTTTTGTGTGGACATAAGCTTTGAATTCTTATAGATAAACACAAAAGAGCACAATTACTGGATTATGTGGTAAGAGTACGTTTGATTTTGTGAGAAACTGCTAAACTGGCTTCTAAAGTGGTTACACATTTTGCATTCCCAGCAACAATGGCTGAAAGTTTCTGTTGCTTCACATTCTTGCCAGTATTTGGTGAAGTCAGGGTTTTGGATTCTCACCATTCTAATAGGTGCACAGTGGTATCTCATTGTTGTTTAAATTTGGAATTCTTCTATATGATGTTGATCATCTTTTTACATGCTTATTTACCATCTGTATATAACCCTGATAAGGTGTGTTTGTTCAAGTCTTTTGCCCACTTTTTAATCAGGTTGTTCATTTTATTATTATTGAGTTTTAAGAGTTCTTTGTGTATTTCGGGTAATGGTTCCTTACAAGCTATGCCTTTTAAAAAATATGTTTTCCCCATCTGTGTCTTGTCTTCTTATTCTCTTCATAATAATTTGCACATAACAGAATTTTTTTATTTAAATGAAGTCCAGCTTATTAATTTTATTTCATGGAATGTATCTTTGGTGTTGCAGCTAAAAAGTCATCATCAAACCAAAAGTCATATAGATTTTATCTTATGTTATCAGCTACAAGATGTATAATTTTGAATTTTATATTTAGATCTATTATCTATATTGAATCAAATTTTTTGGAGAGTGTAAGGTCTTTGTTTAGATTCCCATTTTGTTTTTTGTTTTTTTGTTTTTGTTTTTTGTTTTTTTTTTTTCGGATGTAGCTGTCCAGTGTCCTTGCACTATTTGTCTTTCCTCCATTTCATTGCCTTTGCTCCTTTTTCAAAGATCAACTGACTATATTCATGTGGATCTATTTCTGGACTCTCTATCCTGCTCCATTGATGTCTTATTCCAATCTTTCACCACTGCCGCACTGTCTAAAACTAAAGCCTGTAGTTAGTCTTGAAGTCAGGTAGTGTAGTGCTCTGACTTCCATCCTCACTTCCATATTGTGTTGATTATTCTAAATCTTTGGCCTCTCGATATGAACTTTAAAATGAATTTGTCAATATCCATGAAATAACTTGCTTGGATTTTGGTTGGGATTGCATTGAATCTATGGATACATTTGAAAAAAAAAAAAATGAACATTTTGTCCTCGAGTTTGCCTATCTGTGAACATGAAATATCTCTCCATTTACTTAATAATTATTTGATTTCTTTCATCAGAGTTTGATAGCTTTTTCATAAAAATCTAATACAAATTTTGTTCTATTTATACCTTACGAATTTTTAATTTCAAATTTCACTTGTTCATTGCTGGTATATAAAAAAGCAATTGACTATCATATATTAACCTCATAGCCTTCAACCTTGGTATAATCACTTGTTACTTCCAGAAGGGTTTTGTTTGCTTTGTTTTTTAATAAAAGTTTTCAGATTTTTTACATAGACAATGATATCATCTGTTAACACAGATAGTTTTCTTTCTTTGTTACCAATCTGCATGCCTATTATACCTTTTTTCTTCTTATTGCATTATCTATAATTTTCAGTAGAATGTTGAAAATGTGTGGGGAGAGGGGATATGTTTGCCTTGTTCTTGATCTTAGTGAGAAAGCTTCTAGTTTCTCACCATTAAGTATGACTTAGCTTTATATTTTTTTGTAGGCGTTCTTTATCAGATTGTGGAAGTTTTACTTTTCAAAGTAGCTAAAGTTTAAACATGGACATAAATAAATAGAATATAGTATTATGAACATTAATAAATATATGTTTAAAAGTTTCAAAAAAGAAATGCTTAAAAATCTCTTGACCCAAACAGATCTTAGAGGAAACAGTGAAAGTAGGAAATGGCAAGTTACTTAATGAACATTACTTCCAAAAGCTGTTTTATTTTCATGTACATTCAAACAATAAGTGAGAGAGAATATTCCTTACAGAGGTAAGGAATTTTAGATCTGGAAGTGCCTAAAATGTGTTCCTAATGCTTTATCTGTCTTGTATTGTAAACAATTGTGCTACTTACATAACAATTATTGAGTATGTGCTCCTTCTTCTAAGTAAGCAGCATGCTAGAAGAAAGGTAAATAAAACAATTTCTAATTTCAAAGGACACTAGCATATATATGTACCCAAAATAACACAAAATAACATTGAATGAAAGAAAAGGGATGCAATACAATACACAGAGATTAGTGAGATCTAGATTCAATATTCTAAGCAGACTTTTTCTCTTAAACCGTGTCTTCCATTTAAAAGCTCTAGTTTTATGTCATTTGGAGAGAAACCCTACTTAATATATTTGTGAGTAGGTGAATGGTCACATTTTCTAATAAGCATCCAAGCCACATGTTTAGTTCCGGAGGAATAATGTTTTATATTAAACATTTCTTTGTTTGGTTTAGCTTTTCTTTTTTTTCTTATTTGCAATATAATTTAAGAAACTTGCACTCTTTCATGAGAAGGTACTACACTAGATACTTGTAAAAAGCAATCCTTATGTATATCTATAGAAAGCTCAGCCACCTACTCATTGTACTATTTCTATCATGAAAGATCACGGAATATCTCAATATCTACAAGCTAGAAACTAGGAGTAATTTTTATCGAGTCTCTTTCTATCCTAGTTCCTCAAAATTTCATTCATTCACCTATAAACTGCTGCCAGATTATCTGCTCAGCTGCTCCTTTGATCTTCCATCTGTTTATGTCTTTCTCTCTGACTGAAGAAACAAGAACTATTTGTGGCTATGTATTCCACCGAGAAGCCATAAGACAAAAGAAGGATGCGTATGAATGAAAAGATTTCAACCTACAGTGCCTTTTCCTGAAAATACTTAAAATCATGTTGATTTGATTTTCTGTTAAGAAGAGAATGACCAGATGCCATATTTTAAGAGCCTATCTCATTTTTAACTATTCTGCTACAGTATTCCAAAAACTTCAAAGCCCCTTGGAAACGACAACAATGTTTGGCAGATATTTTTAATAGTTTTTAATACTCTCAATGGCTTCCCTTTGCATCTGAAATAAAATCTAAATTTCTATCACAGCCTAAAAATTCTATGTGATCTTTCCATTGCTTACCTCATTTGTTCACAATTTTCTAGCCATACTAGCCTATTTCATTTGTTGAAGACACTATCCCATTTTGATCTTGAGATCCTCCTACATGTAATTTTATTTGCCTAAAATAATCTTTCCCTGCTCTTATCATTGCTGAGTTCTTCTTATCTTCCAGGTCTTAGCTTAAGTTTCATCATAACTTTTCTCTCCAACAAATGGACATTGCTCTCCAAAAAATGTCCTGGTTTTTGACTCATGAAAGGGAGTGTAGTGTTGTGATCAAGAGCATAGCTCTATGTTAAAATAATAGGATTAGCATCTACTCTACCTTTAATCATTGTGCAGTTATGAGCAACTTATTTAGCCTTTCTGGGCCTCAGTTCCATAATTTGTAAAATGGAGATAACAGTAATATATCTCATAGGATTGTAACTAAGTAATAGGATCCTCATAGGATTCTAAATAAGTTAATAAAGGAAAGAACTTAAAACACTGTCTGGAACAGAAGAAATGTCCAATAAATATTATCAGTATCTTAGCATCCTGTTTGTCTCTCCCAAATCTCTTATAACAACATGGACCGGCTTCATTGAAAGATGGCCGAATATGAACAGCTCCAGCCTCCAGCTTCCAGCGTGAATGACAAAGAAGACGGGTGATTTCTGCATTTTCAACTGAGGTACCAGGTTCATCTCACTGTGGAGTGTCAGACAATTGGTGCTGGTCAGCTGGTGCAGCCCGACCAGCGGGAGCTGAAGCAGGGTGCGGCATCGCCTTACCTAGGAAGCACAAGGGGGAAGGGAATCCCTTTTCCTAGCCAAGGGAAACTGAGACAGACAACACCTGGAAAATCAGTAACTTCCACCCTAATACTGAGCTTTACCAAGGGTCTTAGCAAACGTCACACCAGGAGATTATATCCCACGCCTGGCCCAGAGGGTCCCACACCCACAGAGCCTCCCTCATTGCTAGCATAGCAGTCTGAGATCCAACTGCAAGGTGGCAGCGAGGCTAGGGGAGGGGTGCCCACCATTGCTGAGGCTTAAGTGTGTAAACAAAGCCACTGGGAAGCTCAAATTGGGTGGAGCCCACCGCAACTCAAGGAGGGCGTACTGCCTCTGTAGACTCCTCTTCTGGGGACAGGGCATAGCTAAACAAAAAGCAGCAGAAACCTCAGCAGAAGTAAATGCCCCTGTCTGATAGCTTTGAAGAGAGCATTGGATCTCCTAGCATGGAGGCTGAGATCTGAGAACGGACAGGTTGCCTGCTCAAGTGGCTCCCTGACCCCTGAGTAGCCTAACTGGGAGACATCTCCGACTAGGTGCAGACTGACACCTCACACCTCACATGGTGGGGTACACCCCTGAGATGAAGCTTCCAGAGCAAGAATCAGACAGCAACACTCACTGTTCAGCAATATTCTATCTTCTGCAGCCTCTGCTGCTGATACCCAGGCAAACAGGGTCTGGAGTGGACCTCAAGCAAACTCCAACAGACCTACAGTTGAGGGTCCTGACTGTTGGAAGGAAAACTAACAAACAGAAAGGACACCCACACCAAAACCCCATCAGTACGTCACCATAATCAAAGACCAAAGACAGATAAAACCACAAAGATGGGGAAAAAGCAATGCAGAAAAGCTGGAAATTCAAAAAATCAGAGCGCATCATCCCCTCCAAAGGAACGCAGCTCATCGCCAGCAATGGAACAAAGATGGACAGAGAATGACTTTGACAAGCTGAGAGAAGAAGACTTCAGTCGATCAAACTTCTCAGAGCTAAAGGAGGAACTACATACCCAGCACAAAGAAACTAAAAACCTTGAAGAAAGAATGGATGAATGGATAACTAGAATAATCAATGCAGAGAAGACCTTAAAAGAACTGATAGAGATGAAAACCATGACACGAGAAATAACGTGACAAATGCACAAGCTTCAGTAACCAACTCGATCAACTGTAAGAAAGAGTATCAGCAATTGAAGATCAAATGAATGAAATGAAGTGAGAAGAGAAGTGTGGAGAAAAAAGAGTAAAAAGAAATGAACAAAGCCTCCAAGAAGTATGGGATTATGTGAAAAGACCAAATCTACGTCTGATTGGGGTGCCTGAAAGTGACAGGGAAAATGGAACCAAGTTGGAAAATACTCTGTAGGATATCATCCAGGAGAATTTCCCCAACCTACTAAGGCAGGCCAACATTCAAATTCAGGAAATACAGAGAACACCACAAAGATACTCCTTAAGAAGAGCAACTCCAAGACACATAATTGTCAGATTCACCAAAGTTGAAATGAAGGAAAAAACGTTAAGGGCAGCCTGAGAGAAAGATCAGGTTACACACAAAGGGAAACCCATCAGACTAACAGCAGATCTCTCAGCAGAAACTCTACAAGCCAGAAGAGAGTGGGGGCCAATATTCAACATTCTTAAAGAAAAGAATTTTCAACCCAGAATTTCATATCCAGCCAAATTAAGTTTCATAAGTGAAGGAGAAATAAAATCCTTTACAAACAAGCAAATGCTTAGAGATTTTGTCACCACCAGGCCTGCCCTACAAGAGATCCTGAAGGAAGCACTAAACATGGAAAGGAGCAACAGGTACCAGTCATTACAAAAACATGTCAAAATGTAAAGTCCATCAATGCCGGGAAGAAACTGCATCAACTAGCGAGCAAAATAACCAGCTAATACCATAATGACAGGATCAAGTTCACACATAACAATATTAACCTTAAATGTAAATGGACTAAAAGGTCCAATTAAAAGACACAGACTGGCAAACTCTCTGGATAAAGAGTCAAGACACATCAGTTTGCTATATTAAGGGGACCCATCTCACATGCAGAGACACACATAGGCTCAAAATAAAGGGATGGAGGAAGATCTACCAAGCAAATGGAAAACAAAAAAAAAGCAGGGGTTGCAATCCTAGTCTCTGATAAAACAGACTTTAAACCAACAAAGATCAAAAGAGACAAAAAAGGCCATCACATAATGATAAAGGGATCAATTCATCAGGAAGAGCTAACTATCCTAAATATATACGCACCCAATACAGGAGCACCCAGATTCCTAAAGCAAGTCCTTAGAGACTTACAAAGAGACTTAGACTCCCATACAATAATAATGGGAGACTTTAACACCCCACTGTCAACATTAGACAATCAACAAGAGAGAAAGTTAACACGGATATCCAGGAATTGAACTCAACTCTGCACCAAGCGGATCTAATAGACATCTACACAACTCTCCACCCTAAATCAACAGAATATACATTCTTCTCAGCACCCCATCACACTTATTCCAAAATTGACCACATAGTTGGAAGTAAAGCACTCCTCAGCAAATGTAAAAGAACAGAAATTATAGCAAACTGTCTCTCAGACCTCAGTGCAATTAAACTAGAACTCAGGACTAAGAAACTCAATCAAAACTGCTCAACTACACGGAAACCGAACAACCTGCTCCTGAATGACTACTGGGTACATAACGAAATGAAGGCAGAAATAAAGATGTTCTTTGAAACCAATGAGAACAAAGATACAACATACCAGAATCTCTGGGACACATTTAAAGCAGTGTGTAGAGGGAAATTTATAGCACTAAATGCCCACAAGAGAAAGCAGGAAAGATCTAAAATTGACACCCTAACATCACAATTAAAAGAACTAGAGAAGCAAGAGCAAAAGCTATTCAAAAACTAGCAGAAGGCAAGAAATAACTAAGATCAGAACAGAACTAAAGGAGATAGAGACACAAAAAACCCTCCAAAAAAATCAATGAATCCAGGAGCTGCATTTTTGAAAAGATCAACAAAATTGATAGACCACTAGCAAGACTAATAAAGAAGAAAAGAAAGAAGAATCAAATAGACACAATAAAAAATGATAAAGGGGATATCACCACCAACCCCATAGAAATACAAACTACCACCAGAGAATACTATAAACACCTCTATGCAAATAAACTAGAAAACCTAGAAGTAATGGATAATTTCCTGGACACTTACACTCTCCCAAGACTAAACCAGGAAGAAGTTGAATCCCTGAATAGACCAATAGCAGACTCTGAAATTGAGGCAATAATTAATAGCCTACCAATCAAAAAAAGTCCCGGATCAGACGGATTCACAGCCGAATTCTACCAGAGGTATAAGGAGGAGTTGGTACCATTCCTTCTGAAACTATTCCAATCAGTAGAAAAAGAGGGAATCCTCCCTAACTCATTTTACGAGGCCAAAATCATCCTGATACCAAAGACTGACCGAGATACAACCAAAAAGAGAATTTTAGACCCTGATGAACATCAATGCAAAAATCCTCAACAAAATACTGGCAAACCGAATCCAGCAGCACATCAAAAAGCTTATCCACTATGATCAAGTGGGCTTCATCCCTGGGATGCAAGGCTCGTTCAACATACGCAAATCAATAAATGTAATCCAGCATATAAACAGAACCAAAGACAAAAACCACATGATTATCTCAATAGATGCAGAAAAGGCCTTTGACAAAAGTCAACAGCCCTTCATGTTAAAAACTCTCAATAAATTCGGTATTGATGGAACATATCTCAACATAATAAGAGCTATTTATGACAAACCCACAGCGAATGTCATACTGAATGGGCAAAAACTGGAAGCATTCCCTTCGAAAACTGGCACAAGACAGGGATGCCCTCTCTCACCACTCCTATTCAACATAGTGTTGGAAGTTCTGGCTAGGGCAATCAGGCAAGAGAAAGAAATCAAGGGTATTCAGTTAGGAAAAGAAGAAGTCAAATTGTCCCTGTTTGCAGATGAAATGATTGTATATTTAGAAAACCCCATTGTCTCAGCCCAAAATCTCCTTAAGCTGATAAGCAACTTCAGCAAAGTCTCAGGATACAAAATCAATGTGCAAAAATCACAAGCATTCTTATACACCAGTAACACACAAACAAAGAGCCAAATCATGAATGAACTCCCATTCACAATAGCTTTAAAGAGAATAAAATATCTAGGAATCCAGCTTACAAGGGATGTAAAGGACCTCTTCAAGGAGAACTACAAACCACTGCTCAGTGAAATAAAAGAGGACACAAACAAATGGAAGAACATACCATGCTCATGGATAGGAAGAATCAATATTGTGAAAA
Organism: Piliocolobus tephrosceles; assembly: GCF_002776525.5. Lineage (NCBI taxonomy): Eukaryota > Metazoa > Chordata > Mammalia > Primates > Cercopithecidae > Piliocolobus > Piliocolobus tephrosceles. The sequence goes on from NC_045437.1 coordinate 125,684,431, forward strand.
TGGCCATACTGCCCAAGGTAATTTATAGATTCAATGCCATCCCCATTAAGCTACCAATGACTTTCTTCACAGAATTGGAAAAAAAACTGCTTTAAAGTTCATATGGAACCAAAAAAGACCCGCATTGCCAAGACAATCCTAAGCCAAAAGAACAAAGCTGGAGGCATCACACTACCTGACTTCAAACTATACTACAAGACTACAGTAAGCAAAAGAGCATGGTACTGGTACCAAAACAGAGATATAGACCAATGGAACAGGAAAGGGAAAGAACCCTCAGAAATAATACCACACATCTACAACCATCTGATCTTCGACAAACCTGAGAAAAACAAGAAATGGGGAAAGGATTCCCTATTTAATAAATGGTGCTGGGAAAACTGACTAGCCATAAGTAGAAAGCTGAAACTGGATCCTTTCCTTACTCCTTATACGAAAATTAATTCAAGGTGGATTAGAGACTTAAATGTTAGACCTAAAACCATAAAAACCCTAGAAGAAAACCTAGGCAATACCATTCAGGACATAGGCGTGGGCGAGCACTTCATGTCTAAAACACCAAAAGCAATGGCAACAAAAGCCAAAATTGAGAAATGGGATCTAATTAAACTAAAGAGCTTCTGCACAGCAAAAGAAACTATCATCAGAGTGAACAGGCAACCTACAGAATGGGAGAAAGTTTTTGCAATCTACTCATCTGACAAAGGGCTAATATCTAGAACCTATAAAGAACTCAATCAAATTTACAAGAAAAAAAAAAAAAACCAATCCCATCAAAAAGTGGGCAAAGGATATGAATAGATACTTCTCAAAAGAAGACATTCTTACAGCCAACAGACACATGAAAAAATGCTCATCATCACTGGCCATCAGAGAAATGCAAATCAAAACCACAATGAGATATCATCTCACACCAGTTAGAATGGCAATCATTAAAAAATCAGGAAACAACAGGTGCTGGAGAGGATATGGAGAAATAGGAACACTTTCACGCTGTTGGTGGGACTGTAAACTAGTTCAACAATTGTGAAAAACAATGTGGCGATTCCTCAAGGATATAGAACTAGAAATACCATTTGACCCAGCCATCCCATTACTGGGGATATACCCAAAGGATTATAAGTCATGGTGCTTTAAAGACACATGCACGCATTATGTTTATTGTGGCACTATTCACAATAGCAAAGACTTGGAACCAATCCAAATGTACATCAGTGACAGACTGGATTAAGAAAATGTGGCACATATACACCATGGAATACTATGTAGCCATAAAAAAGGATGAGTTCGTGTCCTTTGTAGGGACTGGATGCAGCTGGAAACCATCATTCTCAGCAAACTATCGCAAGAACAGAAAACCAAACACCGCATGTTCTCACTCATAGGTGGGAATTGAACAATGAGATCACTTGGACACAGGAAGGGGAGCATCATACACCGGGTCCTATTGTGGGGAAGGGGTAGGGGGGAGGGATAGCATTAGGAGATATACCTAATGTAAATGATGAGTTAATGGGTGCAGCACACCAACATGGCACATGTATATATATGTAACAAACCTGCACATTGTCCACATGTACCCTAGAACTTAAAGTATAATAATAAAATAATAATAATAAAAACAACAACAACAACAACATGGACTTATTTTTCAAATTGAATTTTTGTCTACCTATCATGCTACATTTTAAGGTTTCTGAGAGCAAAGATTGTATTAATATCTTGTTTCATTTTTGTTTTTTTCAAATTCTAATCAACTTGCCTGGCATATAATAAAGTTTAGTGACTATTGAGTGATTGAGTGAATGAGAGATATCTGGGAGAGATCTTGCTTATGAATGGTATGAACTGGTAAGTATAACGTCTTCTTCTACTCATCAACCAAACTTTTATATTAAGAACAGTCACTATCACTCCTTAGAATTTAGGAACTTAACCATCGCTGGCTGGATAGTGGCATCCATTGAGTGACTAGCTTCTCCTGTGGCATGAACAAAATACATGCTTCTCTGTTCCTATATATTGGACCATCTATACTATTAATGACTCTAAAAGAAAAATGAAACCCAGGCTAACAGGGAAAGAATCTTTACTCAAAATGGCATTACACAGTGCTGCCTCTAAAGAAAAGCAAAGACTGACTTTGTGAAATGAGGTTATTCTATAAATGATTTTTAAAAAGAAGCCAGCTGTACCACAGAACTAAATGGCAAAGATTACGCTGACATTTACTGGTTCCCTTCTCGCCACTTTTAGCAAAGTTCTATAAAACAGAGATAAACTCAGACTAGAGCAAACCATTTGGAAATCAGAAATGGAAGGAAATTCTGCTGTCTGCCCTTGTCCTGCAATCTATGTTGACTAAATGGACTTTTAAATAGGAACCTTACCAGACTGAAAAACCAACTGCTTCTGGACTCTAAATTGAAATTGTTGTATTGTAGTGGCTTTAAAACTGCAGCTTTAGCTGGAGATAAAGCTGGTGTCCAGCCTTCTGCAAGGACAGCAATAAGCTATTGCTTTTCCACTCAAGCCATTGTTTTCAGGGTCAATAGTTTAAAAAAGAAGCTTAAGAGTGAAGCTCTTGAAATAATGGCTAATGTTCAGGAAACAGAAAGTAAAAGACTGATCATGGTAATTAAAAGCAGAGCTTATAGAAAAGGAAGTAAAAGACAAGACTTCCCAGGCTTAAAACTATGTCAAAACAAGATTTGGGTTGTGGTTACTCAAACAAGGAATTAACTGGAAGCAAACAGACTGCAAATCTACTATGTTTTTGGAATGAAATTTATTGTAAAAAAAGAAAAGAGAAAAAGAAAAAGATAGTTCAAGCCTGGTTCATATGAACCTATAATAAACAATCCTTTGGCTCTAAACCTGCACCAAGAGGAAAAGGCTGGGCCACTGCAGGCAAGACTTTCCTCTCCAAGGCCTAGATCTAGCACAGAGGATCCAGAGACAAGATCCTTGCTAAGGGCAGAACTAACGTTGACAGATGGATTAACAAATTGTTCTACAGCAGGTAATCTATACTATTGTGTTCATTGGGATTTGATAATTTCTGAGCGCTATGATTGCTTAATGTTTTCCATTTTCCAGAAGGACATTTTTATTTTGTTATTATGTTTCTTCTCTACTACTGTATTTTCATTGGTTGGGTACTACACATTCTAAGCTTTTAGACTACAAGGTACAATATCCAGTCTTAACATAGAAGATTACACAGCACACTACTCAAGTCCTGGAATTCATGAAAGATGCAGCAACTAAATGAGACTTTAGGAAATTCTGTTTTGGGGAGTGATATGTGTATTCTATATATATGGAGACATACACAGGCACAGACATCTATATGCATATGTATGAATATGTGTGTATATACACATATATACACACATATTCATATATACATACACATACTTTATCTACAAAATATAAATGTAAGTCATTCCATGGCCTTCTAAAGCAACTCTTTAAAGGGGTTGACTCAACTGGAATTTGTACTCCTTATGTTCTTTTCCTTTCCTCGAGTCTAAAATATGAATGAGAAGGTTGGTGTTCCAGTAACCCAGCTTGTAAGCATGAAACAGCGTTGCAGGTGAAAGCCAATAATATGGATAGTAGAGCAAAAATTTAGAAGTCAGCTACCAAGTGTTAGCTACTTATGGACTTCAAGTTTTGTGAAAGGAAATTCAATCCCTACTTTATTGTATACATTATTATTCTAGACTTATGCATTAGCCCCCAAAGATCATTTCTAAATACACATTTTTGCCAGTTCGTCCCAGACCAAACTTTGTGAATGACTATTTCAGAGATTTAAATTTTGTACTATATCGTGATCTTGTCTAGTACTTTTCCAAGGTTGAAAGAAGAGTTGACCAGCACATAATTGTCATCATTCTTTTAAAAAATTCCAAATACCTAGTGGAATGGAAACAAAATAATATTTACTAGCTTTATATTCATTATAATAAGAATATAATAATATTATTTATTTTATCATGCACTAATAATTTTAAGAGGCAAGGTATCTTCTTAGGCATTTAGATCAAATCTTGGTTTCTAGGTTGTAGTTTAATAAGTAAATGAGTGTAAATTTGTGCACATGTGTGTTTAGTACACATGCACATATATATACATAGACTTAGACATAGATAAATGCATGTGTCTCTGGATATGTTCTGGTATAAATATAAATTTGATAGCTTGTTACAACTTCATTTGTTTAACAGACTTTCCTGAACCCCAAGATTTTGCAAATTAAATAAATCTATTAGGCTGTCACAGCAAGTTTACTTTCTAAAGAAATGACAGGCTTGATTAGTAAGTATGCCCTTTATCTGTAAGGTTCTTATTTGTCTACCATTTCACAGCAAGCAATTCTGATGAATAGTGCAATTAACCTTTCTGTTATTAAAACAATTAATTGTAAAAATTAAAGACATGACAGGGACAAAATATTAATGCATAAATTATTAGGTTCAGAAGTTATAATTATTAAACCACGTACAGTAATTGTGGCATAAACAATGAACAAATTGTAAGATAAAATAAGTGACAAAATTTTTTGCTTTTTACTTCTTTTCTGGACAAAAGAAAAGAAGTGTTGAGCATGAGGTTTAAAAGAGAATTGGTATCAACTAAACACTGCCAACATATAGGATATGACAATAAAGAACTAATACTGATTTAGCTACTAGATATAAAGATGTATATATATAAACAAGTGTGTTTTTTCAAAATAAACATCTTCAAGCTACATAATGTTGCTACTCTGATGCTTACCAAAAAAAAGTTAGAATATCTTTCCTTTTTTTTCTACAGTTTATAGCTATAGGGATGCTTAAATAGTCAGGAGGAACTAACTGTTTCTGATGTGGAATCGGATGATTTAAGCTGATTTCTCAATTTTGCCTTTTACTGGCCATAGAATTCATTTCCTTGGACTTGAGGTTTGAGAGAGCAAAATAAAACTTCTAAACTCTCTCTTCTCTTCAGTTTGGTAGTAACTGGGTAATACATGACAACACTTAAATATCAGATAGTATATACATGTGAATTGTTATTATTTTTTATTGGGTTCAGAGAAATGAATTCTGCACTGCTCAAAAGGGTAGCCACTATCCACATGTGGTTACTGAGCACTTAGAATGTGGCTCATCTGAGTGGGAAATTGAACTTTTGATTTTATTTCATTTTAAATAAATTAAATTTAAATAGCCACCTCTATTGCATTCTCTATACACCTCTCCCTCCTTACATAAGAGCAGAAGTTCCTGAGCTTATTTGTCAGATCTTAGTGATTGGACCATAATAACTAATAGGCTCAGTTATCACATTTTTAGGGGCATGCACCAAACAACGTTCTACTATTTAAATGCCATTTGCGATCCTTTTGTGCTTGTAGAAACCTTGAGACAAGGTAAGTTCAGCCCTTCCTGAATCTCCTGGTCATGATATCATTCATATCATGAAAATTTTGCCTGCTATTCATTTGCATATGATGGTTTTCAATCCCTGAAGTAGACTCTTTAGTTTGAGAAGCTTAACAGAGACCATCTATAAACTGAATTCCATACAGGATCCACTTTATAAGTCAACCTAACACAAGAGAAATAGCTATTTGCCACAGTACTATTCAAATACTCTACAAGCCAGTCATGTCAAAATTTTAATCTTGTTTAAAATGATATGGCATTTTTGCAATAATGGCATTTGATGATTTGTTTTGTGAAAGGAAAAAAGGATAAAAGAGTATTTTCATTTGAGCATGTGATTGGAAATATAATAGGCTATAAAATAACTATTTTTAGTAAATAAAAGAGCTAAAGTATGGCTGGGATACCTTTCCAGATAGAAAGTTTCATTGATTCTCTGAAGGGGAAATTTACATGGTATACAGAAGAGTCTGGCATCATAGAATTAGCTGGTGAATTTATTTGATGAATCAACTCAGCATTTAGTGCTAGTTACATGGGGAGCACTCAACATGTGCTGATGAAAATAATATTTCTCTTTTGAGGACATTTTCAAGTATTCTGAATTTTTTATTATTCAGTAGCAAATGTGTAAAATATACAGGGTAATTCATCAAATAGATCAAGGACACCTAAATTAATAAAAGAGAATATTTAATAATCACCATGGGTTATATATGCAAATTACAATATTTTGTTTTAGACAGAAATTATTAATTTGCATATGATATCCTTTTTGATGTATGATCAAAAGCAATTGTTATTCATCCCTTTATTCAGGTGAAGTTTTGGTGAAGGGACAAGCAGAAACAGGTGAAATGTTTAGTTTTTGTTCAGTGAAGTGGCTTAAACACAGAAAAACTTTGATCTTCCTGACTTAGTTGAACTGTATGTTGAAAAAGAATGTTTGTTAGTTTCCTCTAACTGGAAGAAATTAGCAATATGCTTTGAAACCTCACAAAATTTAAGAATAAATGTATCATATTTTTCTTCTAAACCTAAGTAAAGTTTATAAGAATAAAATAATTCTATCTATTAAGCAATCAAATTTATTTCTTCAACACATAGTTAAAATTCTATTAAGATTAAGACTTTAATTTTAGCATTATGGTGATTTAGAAATAAGATTAAATCATCTGAAACCATATCCTCTTATCACAGATAATTCCTATTTCCCTCCATGTAATCCAACTCTATCAAATGACACTATTTATCCATATAAGAAACATGGTTCCATAATAAAACTGAAAAATTTTCACAAATTACTCATATGTAAACTCCTACCCTGTTTTTTTCAAACAATAATATTAATCATAGTAAAAAATAACATCAATCTGACTCTGACATTTTTAGTGTTATTTTTTGTTGAATCATAATATATGTACATAGTTTTAGGGTACACGTGATAATTTAGTACATTCATGTAATTTGCAAAGATAAAATCAGTATAATTGGGCTGTTACCTTAAACATTTGTCTTTTCTTATTCTCATCTAGCTATTTTGAAACATACAATCAATTCTTGTAAGCTATAGTACTAATACATCCTACTAATCTGTTAAACACTAGGTCTTATTTCTTCTATCAAACTGCTTGTAACTTTTCAAGGTGACTTCAACTAAACACTAAAGCAAAGTTTGCAGAATACCACCGCAGTATCTTGACAGCATATTGTATTGGTCACGGTTCTCCAGAAAAACAAAATCAACAGGATGCATATAAAGATGGAGATTTATTTTTAGGAATTGGCTTATGTAATCGTGGAGGTTTGGCATGTCCAAAATGTGCAGGGTAGGCTGTAAGACTGGAGTCCCAGGGAAGAGGGCTGTTTGAGTCCTAAGGCACTGTGCAAGCAGAATCATCATTTCTTTTCATCTTAAGACCTTTACTTGATTGAATGAGGTCCACCACATTATGGGGGATAATCTGCTCTATGCAAACTTTACCAATCTAATTATTAATCTCATCCATAAATACCTTCACAGAAACATTTACAATAATGTTTGACCAAATGGGTACCATGGCCTAGCCAAGCTGACCCATACAATTAACCATCGCACTTATAGAGCCTTAAATCTTAAATAAAACAGCAACCTAAAAAAAAAAACAAGGTAGTTAATGTTATTTGAAAGCTGTGGTGGCCATTTTAAATTAGTTTTTAAAAACGTATACTTTTTAGTTTAAAAGAATGTGAAGTCACTGAGTTATCAACTGATTATTTTCTCAAGCACAAGAAGAATTTACTAATATTTTCACAGTCTTTCCTTACACTCAATATGGTTTCCAACATGTTTACTAAACAAATAAGGCAACACATCAACATTTCCAAGATTGTTTCTACCTATTCAATTTAATTTAATGTGCTTAAATCCCAGTCTAATTTTCCCAAATTCAATCTACTTGCTAAGTTTGTCATAGCTGGACAAATTTTGATTTTAATGTACCAGATTTACATCTAAAATGAATGATTATACATCATCAACCTAAGATTGTTCTAACTAAAATTTAATACTGAATTTCTCAAACATTATCCAAGCATCTTATAAATACACTTTCTTATTATTCGCTTTCTGTTCTGGTTCTAATCTTGTAGCATCTCCTTGCACAACGGAAATGTCAATCATCTATATATTTATCCATGAGATTTTAGTTTGTGGTCTCGCTAATAGGAAAAATACACACTAAAATTTCAAAGAAGAATGTAACTCATTACATGCAATAGTTGAGAAGTATGCCATGGTTAGCATTCTACAAATATGTAATCTTGTTATATTGTGAAATGCTATAATACTATGCCCTTTTCTAAAATGCAGTTTACTAGAGCATGGCAGGAAGAAGGCAGGAGGCCAAAAACTGGAAAAGGCAATTACATAATGTAAGTTATTTTTCTCAGTTTTAAAATAAAAATTTCTTTGACTTCTAATCTGATTTTTATCATAATATGTCATGCACAACACCCATATGGACACAAAAAATTTAATAGTCATGCTTTACTGCATCCCTCTGTTTAATTGTTTTTCCTTGAATAGTTTTAAAGTTTTAATTTATATGATTTTTCTAACTGTTAACTGAAATGGATTGAAGTTTATTAACTATGTTTTTCTTTGTAACTTCTTAGACATTTCTGAATGCAATAGTTTCAGTAAATGTTATGCAGTTGAAATTGTTTCTATGTCCCTCCAGTTTGATTGGAGTTTTCAGCAAGGATTTGTGAGGGTTACTTAACGGATTGTATGAAAACATTTATGTTGCATGTATAAATAGCATTTATTTTCTTCCACCTGTCAAATTGAAATTTTGGACACTGCAAACTCTAGAATTTCGCTTGCAACTAGAATATCCTCATTTAAACACTCTATTCTGCTAAGCCAGTCATACCTGGAGTAAATTATTTTAAAAAGCAAGGTCTATTGATACTTTGTAGGTTTTATTAAATTTTATAGCTTTTTCCAAAAGCTTCAAATGTGATATTTTCTTAAATATTTACTCATGTTTAATATTTATGTGTTTAATGTTTAATACTTGAATTATCCTGTTCCAATTTTCTCATATTTTAAAACAATTTCTATTTTATTCTGGAAAAAAAATAGGCACTGCTATATAACATGAAATGGTTGAGTAGATTATGATGACATTAGTATTCCTGTTGTTGAGAGAGTAAATAATTCCTAATTAATGAATTTGTTGGAAATTAAATCAGGTTCTGCCTTATGTCCTATATGTTTATCCACACTTTTAGTCATTAATCAGTATAATCAACTAACTTTTATAGAATTATGTGTTATGTAGTATAGATATATATTGCATATAATAAATGTGGCTTGGAAAATTAAAATATGCTGATATTTATTTATTATTATTTTATTAATAAAGTATTAAATATCCCTTATGTGCCAGTCAAAAACACATGTACTAAAGATATCCTGCTGAAAATCTTGGGTCTGTGCTCAAGAACCTAGGAAAAGCCCTGGTAGAGATTTGAAGCAAAAGTCACAAGAATCAGACCTGATAAGATCAGAAAATTTCAAAGTAAAAAGGGAAAGCAAAAGCAAAAATGAAAATAATATGAAGTTATTTAGAAACATTTTAGATAAGCTAAGTATCAAAACAGCATATAGCATCCTATGTTATGTAATCTAAATAGATAAAAATTAAATATCCTTATATCTAATTTACATTCTAAAAGCAAAGGGGAAAAGTCCAGCATTTTTCCTCTCATTTTTGTCATGTTCATCACTTTTCCTAGAAGTGTATGTAACATCTTATGATAAGGTCTCTTCCTACGAATATATAAAACCTTATGCTAAATAATATTTCCCATCATGCTGGTTTTGTTTTCTGTGTGTGTGTGTGTGTGTGTTTTTTTTTTTTTTTTTTTTTTTGTAACCATTAGCAGAACTGCTATCATTGTCTCTTCTATTTTGCTCATGTCTTTGAATGCTTATCCTAAATTTCTCTGTTTATCCTAATGGTGAAGCGTTGTTCTACTGTTAACTTGATTACACTGGAAACTATAATACATTTCTGAGAATCTCCTTGCTTGTATGTTTGCCAGTCTGAGATGGACAAAAGAGAAGTCGCAAAGGAAATGATGCTCTAATGGGTTTGGTTAGAGGCTGCAAGAGGCACAGAGGTGCTGGCAAGTTCTAGTTTGTCCTCAGTATTTCTTGCTCTATACTCAGTTCTCTTTCCAAAATGTGGGCCCTACTGACAAATGGCAACCCTGTGGCCACTCTCCACACATCCCTTCGTAGTTGTAAACTCACTGAAATGGTAGACAGGAAGGTCAACAACCTTCCCTAGATTTCCTGGAGTCTTTTCTAACTCTACTGCTGTTTACGAAGAAGTAAGGAAAAAATCAATATAAGGACACAGAAAATAGCTGAGTTCTTCCTGAACCTTACTGAAACTCAGAAGAAAAATCCTGTATAAAAGAATGTGTAATCAGAACTTCAGGATAAGTAGCCGAGAGAATGCAAGGCTGAATGAAGGAGCTATTGGAATGAAAACGTCTCTGAATAAGAATGGGACCAGATTTGGGTTTATTCTAGATGCAGATAGGGAGTTGCAGTGTGATTCTAACAAGGCAGGGAGTACACCAAAGGATTAGACATACACGGCGCACCAAGAGCAGCTGTTACCTTTTCAGTGGAATGAATATCTTGGCTTTCGTACAGCACAGTTATTAATTGGAAGCACAGGATTTAAGAACATACAAGTTCCATCTTAACTATGGAGAAAGTTACCAACTATAGCCTCCAGCAGCGGAAGGTAAATCCTACAACCACCCAGGCACAGAGAAAAAGAGAGGGGTTGGAAGGTTTTAGGAGCCTTTTGATGAAGGGACATTTTATCTGACATCAACTCAGTATCTTTGAAGGGCAGAGCTTATTTAGGAAGAGTGCTTAAAAACAATGCTTGTTTTCTCTGCAGTCTTTAAAATTCCTTAAAAATACATTGTGTTAAAGTACAACAAGCAGTAGCTTGTAAAACGTGACAATAATTAAGGAGTTAAACTTGGGGTGGGGAATTTCACATTTTGTATGGTTTGCATTTAATTTACCATGCAAATATATAATGTTTATATTAAAAAGAAAAGAGTGAATAGTCCTATATGAGACTTATTTGGATTGTTTAAATCAATTCAAAACAAAATATGAAGCCCATTTAAGTGAAATTCAAGTTAATATATCCTTATTAAGAGTGTGTTATGGGACCAGGCACAGTGGCTCACGCCTGTAATCCCAGAACTTTGGGAGGCCAAGGCAAGTGAGTAACTTGAGCCTATGAGTTCAAGACCAGCCAGGGCAACATGGCAAGACCTTGTCTCTACAAAAAATACAAAAAAATTAGCTAAGCATAGTAGCACGCCCCTGTAGTCCCAGCTACTCGGAAGGCTGAGGTGGGAGGATTGCTTGAGCCTGGGAGGTAGAGGTTGCAGTTAGCCAAGATCGTGCTACTATACTCCAGCCTGAGTGACAGAGTGAGAAACTGTCTCAAAAAAGGGAAAAAAATGGAAAGAAAAGAAAAGAAAGAAGAAAGAAAAGAGAGTGTGCTATGTTCTATATACTGCTCTAGATCCTGAATATTGTGTGAAAAAATTTTTAAAAGTACATTTTGAAAATATGTACTTTGTTAAAATTGAGCACTGTTTTCTTACCTCAATTCAACAGTTAGACATAAATTTTGCTAATTTATATTCCATAGTTCATAGTTTCTAAATTGAATATTCAAGAGCTATAGAATTGATTTATGTTATAAAATGACAGTCAACATTATGAGAGTTATTGATTGTCATATCTACTTTGTCAACCTTTGGACAACCTTTGTATTTTTGGTAAAATCTCATTATGGAAAATTAAACATTGGTCATAACTCTTCCGTCTCCTATAGTATTGTTATGTGTCCATACACTTGGCATGGTTCTATATGGGTGAAGTATACTTCCCTGCCCACTAAAGTCTGGAAATAACCATATGAACTTATTTGATCAATGGGATATTAGTAGACGTGAAACAATATCAGCTTGGAGTGTGATTCTATGATAGAGCATGGCTTCTTGTTCTTCTCCTGTCACTAGGGGAAGATGTCCTAGCTAACTTGTTTATCAAGGCAGGATGAGAAACTTGGGCCCATCCTACACTGAGAGCCAAACCCAGGACATCTGGCAGTCTGGATCAGTGAACACACAGCCATCCCAAACTGTGTGGGTAATTAAGCATGTCATTGAATTTTGGGCTAGCTTGTTAAACAGCATTTTTGTGGCATTGTTTGAATATTGCAAAAATTTTACCAAAAAACACCCCTCAAATATATGGTATTGGTTTTGAAACCAGGCAAAAGTGACACGAAATTATTATAAGAGTCGAAGAGATTGATGAGCAAACTGTTGTCGAAAGATGGAAAAATGGCGACATATATTAGGTAGTGGAAAAATATTAGTAAAATGGTCGCTTATGATAATTGAGAAGAAAAAAAATCACCCATCGAATTTGTAGAGTGGAGGGATGGGATTTCAAGGCTAATTGCATTGGAGAAGGTGCTACAAGGAAGAGATGAAGTTAGAAACTAATTAGTTGATGTGTAAAATCAGTCCAACAACTTGCAGTTTTAGATAATGAAAGAGTTCCTCACCAAATTAAAGGATCTTATCACTAATAAAGATCCATTATAATAACCCAAGATCTTTGTTAGTAGGGGTAGCAGACTGTGGGGCGTGTGTGTGTGTGTGTGTGTGTGTGTTTGGCACATCTCCTAGGTGAGATGTGATATATCATTTCTGCTCAGTCACTTGGCAGCTGGTTGACCATAAATAAGTTACCGAATCTATGCTTCAGTTTACTCATTTCTGAGCTTTCTCCATTACAAAGGGCTTTTTTCAATATACAAATTAAGACCAAAAAAGCAAAACAAAACAACAAATAAATCTGGAAAATTTCTTGGCACAATATAAGCACCAATATAAACAATATTTGTTGTAACGTTGTTTTATTTATTTGTTGTTTTGTTTATTATATAAACAACAAGAGTTGAAGACATTTTAAAAAATATATTCATTACATAGACTACTCCACCTAGAGTCTGGTAGTGCAAGAAAGTAATCTAATTACCCTGAGATAGTCTAAAACACTGAGAAAGTTAACCTCAGTTGTACAACCACATTTATTCTAATGAAATATTATTCATATTGTAAAGTTAGAATATTAAGAATGCTAAATGCTAAATATGTACCTGCCGAAGTGCTCAATGCTGTAGGCTCTATAAAAAAATTATGAGCTTTATATGGTCCTCAATCCTGGGAACTTAGTTGAAAAGAACAAAATAAAACTGAAAGTTTCAGAATTTTTCTGCAAAATAACAATTTTGTATAAATCATTGTTTTTATTGCCTTCCTGCTCTGCCAACTTTTTGCATCAATTTTCATTCTTGTAAACACAAACGCTATTTTTTTCCTCATTTGAATGTTGAAACAGAAAATTATATTTCTTGCCTGTATGAGTTCACTCTAAATTCATAATATTCTACTTTATCTGTAAGTTTGCTCTTGCTAAGACTGCTCTAGATGTAGCGACTTTTTCCAATTCAGTCAATCCTACCACCCTCACTGTCAGATGATTTCAACTATTTCTCTACTAAATTTATTCTCTCATAGGTTTTATAAATTTACAAATCCAAAGGCCTGTTCTCAGTCATTACTTGACACTATTGACAGTTACTTTCCTCTTGAAAGTTTCCTTCCTCACATATGTACAGCTATACTGTTTAACTTTTGTCTGCAATATTTCAGTCATTCTCCTCTGTATGAATAACTGGCTTCCTTTTCTCTTCTTCATTCTTTCAAGTTACACTCCTTGAATGCTTCTGTTCTGAAAGGTTTGTTTTTGGTTCTCACAGCTCCTTCACTCTATACTGGCATATGAATGACTTTAACCCACCTCTGACAGATTCCTAAGGTTTACCTCTGGGCCTGACCATTTTCTATTCCCTGCACCTAGAATTCCTGCTGCCTACAAAGCTGTCTTCAAATTCAATTTGTCTAATATTTCTAAGATTCCCTGGAAACTTGTTGTATTTAGTATCACTGGTCACTTTTATTACTATTCCTTTGGTTTTCTAACCTAGATGCATTGATGTCTTCTATTTTCTTCCCATGTACACCTAATCAGTAGCTCCTCATATCTGCAGGAAAGGCATTTTGGCCAGAAAAGAAAGAGGAAAAACAGATGATCTGAGGCTCTAGAGTGTTTGGTGGATTTGGAATATCCAGGAGGTCTGTATGAAAATAAAAATTAAAAAAAATTTTAAAAATTTTAAAAAGGGAAAAAAGTAACAAAGAAAGGGAAAAAAAAAAAAAGAAAATAAAGCCCACTTCACATCTTTCACATCTGTCTTCTACTGGAGCTCTGAAAGGCAGAATGGCGGCCAATGGGCATGTATTTACATAAACACTTTGCTTTGTGCCTTTTTTGCCAGGTGAATTAGAATGTTTTGTTTAAAAAATAAATAAAAATGAACAAAAAACAAACAATAAAACAAAACAAAATAAAACTCTAGTGGTGAGTCTCAATTTTAGCCACCCTGTAAACAGTAGTTTTACTAAGAAGAGTGAAGACTGCTGGTTTTTCTGGTCTCAGATGCAAACCAAATATAGAATTTAAGAATTTTTAAATGAAGCGTGGCAGTGCCAAAGTGTCTGGCATGACTTATGTGGAATTTTAGCAGATAAGATAAGATTACCATATATGGAATTCCTTCCATCTTCTCCTGTACAACAGTGTCAAATGGACATGAGGGACAACTTGTATTGGGAAGATGATAGTAGGGAGAAATGAATTCATTGTTGTGAAGTGACAAAAAAAAAAAAAAGATGGTTCTGAAATGCCCTTAAATGCTCTCTCTAGATGCTAGAAAAATCATTTCACCAGGACCAGAACTTTCTCACAACTTTCCACCCAGAGGCTAGTAGCTCTCTCAGCAGACAAAAAAATGAAAACTTTCCCAGCCACCTCATAGGATCAGTGAGTATCTAACTCCAGGCTGCCTGACGCTGCAAATGATCTATTTGTCCCCCACTAACCAGGTGCTTCTAGTGCTTGCCCTAGTAGAAAAGAAAACAACAGAGGTCATATTTCCTTCCCTGGAACTTAACCTCAAGGCCTGCCCTGCAGACCGTGGTTGTCTGTCATGAATCTCTTTGCAGCTGATGAAAGTCTGGGTGGGTGGGGAGATAACTGGCTCTTTGCTGACTTCTACTCTGTTGTGTCCCCTGTAAAATTTATCTTTAATCTATCCTGAGTGGTGTCTTCTCTCTTCTGGCACATGTTAAGCCAAGAATGAACCAGCTTTGCATACAAGTTGCTTTTTTTTTTTTTTTTTTGAGAGGGAGTCTCGCACTGTCTCCCAGGCTGGAGTGCAATGGTGTGATCTCTGCTCACTGCAACCTCCACCTCCCAGGTTCAAGTGATTCTCCTAACTCAGCCTCCCAAGTAGCTGGGATTACAGGTGCCTGCCACCATGCCTAGCTCATTTTTTGTATTTTTAGTAGAGATGGGGTTTTCGCTATGTTGGCCAGGTTGGTCTTGAACTCTTCACCTCGTGATCTGCCCACCTCAGCCACCCAAAGTGCTGGGATTACAGGCATGAGCCACTGCGTCTGGCCAAAAATGGCATTTTTTTAAAAAGATGGGGTCTTGCTCTGTTGCCCAGACTGAAGTACACAGCTATAAGCATAGCTCACTGCTATAATCATAGCTCACTGCAGCCCCCAACTCCTGGCCTCAAGCTGTCTTCCTGCCTCAGCCTCCTGAGCAGCTGGGACTACAGGTGTATGATACCACACCCTTAAAATTGTATTTTTGAAACACACTAGTCATTGTGAAAATATTTCTTTTATTGAGTCAGACATAGTCATGGTAACTTGATTCCCGTGGGATGGAGAAATGTCATGAGGGTAATTCACTTTGTAAGTTTCTACAGCTCATTGAGCTTTTACCTCATGTTTTGATTCACATTCTGCAGATCTTCTGGAGTCTGTGGATATAGAAGGTTGGAAGTTTAAGGAGGAGCATCTCCAGCGAGTAGTAACATCCCTCGTGTAAGCCTTCAAAGGGGTAGAAGCTAAGCTGACCATTCAACCCTGATCCATTACACAGTAACACTGGAATTTCTGTTGCAAGAGAATCGGAGATATGGGAAGAAAGAGTGGCAACTGAGGTAAAAGGAAACAATCTGTGATATTTCCAGAGACACAGCTTCCGTTCTGTCCTAAGCTACATCAATTTCATAATGCTATCTCTAGGTGATAAAAAAAGATGAAGCCTATACAAAGTTGGAATTGAGAACTCCTTCATCTGCATTGTTCAGCTGTCTTCCTACGACTTTCCTGGATGGTTTTAAATGGCAAACATCCCTTGCTATGATAGGCCATAATGGTGTCTTAGTTTCATTGAAGAGAGTAAGTTCAGCCTTTCTGCCTCTGCTACTATACGCTGAATAATTTCATCTCAAAATGTTCTTTGTTGACTACAAAGGCGGGGGCAAATTTCATGTCACTATTTCATAGGAAAACTTATAGTTCTTTGCTATACTTCATTCTGTAGCTAATGTTGGGTATCCTCATAATAACAGAAAACTTTTCATACTGAAAACAATCCCCTCTGTAATATCTGCTATAGGAAATGATAAGCTACAGGAGAGGTATATATTGCAGTAAGCATGCCCTTGTATACATTTAGTTTCCAGATGTAAGCCTGTTTCCAATATTTGCTTAGAGACAAAGACAGTTTCAAACTTCTAAATTTCGTATTTGTGTAATGCAATGAAATGATTTTTAAATCACTAACACCCCTCCTGAGGATGATCAATCACTGCTAACCTGCCTACAACTTAGTAAATTATGAATCTGAAGAGATTACAACTGTCATCTTCATCTCTTGCACTGGCAAAAGATTCATATTTCAAATCCAGGCTATCTTTGCATAATATTCGGTGTTATATTGTCCTGCCACCTACTAATCATGATTTGGAAAGATGATGAGTCTTCCAAAGGCAAACATATATTTTCCTCTTATCACAGCAGCACAGTTCACTTTAGCAGAGTTAAGGTAGCATCAGTATTTCTATTATAGATTCCTGACTTCAAGGGGTTATGCATATTGTAGAAGTTCACAATGAGAAGACATTTGTCATATACAGTGTGTTTGTGCTCTGGAATACTTAAAACAAAATAAAACTATACCAAAAATCAGTAATCTAAAATTATGGCTTTTAAATATATTGTTGGAACTGAAAACTCAGTTACCTATTTTCATCTTACAAATGGTGTTGCTTCCCTTATTATAAAACACTGAAATTATGAAAAGTGACTGTGGGATAAACTGACTAGCATTGAGCAACAAATCAAAGTTGAATATTCCACCTTTCTATGCCATGTTGACAAATACATGGCTTGGATGTGACAAATGTGTTGTATTCTATACAACGTACAAAGCATTTTATCCTCCTGACCAGAAGGCTTATTCTGGGAAAAGCCTGTGCTCCAAACTGGCCAGGCAGAACAATAGCTAGGACTGAGAGATGAGTCTAGAAAGGTGCGTGTTCTTTCCTGCTGGACATGAAACTTGGGCAAATTGATGCTGGAGTTCTGTAGGCATCATTTAACCCAGGTAAAAGAGTGTCGAACTAACAGGTGATGATGTGGAGATGTGGATTTAGGCCAGCACAAGATGAGACAGATGCCAGAGAAAACTTAGCCCTAATGACATTACTTCAGCCCCAAATGCTGTCATTTTCTGAATTCAGCTCTATCCATGGATGTTTTAGTTATGTGTTCTGATATATTTAAATTCGATTCCTTTCCTGCCCCTACTCCCTCTCTCTCTGTAAGCCAGTAGCAGTTAAGTTTTTCTATGACCTAAAGCAAAAGTCTCTTAATTGATGAAGCCTCTTAATCCATTTCTTCCATCTAGGCTCTGGGCTTTTTAATCAATCCTGTACTTTCTTACTGGACTAATCTCCCTAGAAGCATGCTACATCGTGTCATTGCCTGTTTTAAAACAAGTAGAGAAAGAAATACACCACCCCCAACAATGTCCACTGCATCAAATCTAATGATGGATTCTAAAGCCTTTCTTCATACCTCACAAACATGCAAATTCATCTCTCACAGTCCACATATACATGTTCCAATTAAACAGTGCTTCTTCCTTTCCTTGCTCTGTTTTACCTCCATGCCTCTGTTCATGATATTTCACATTCCTAAAATGAACTTTTGTTCCTCTCCAAATAGGAAAATGTTTCTTGAATTTTAAGGATCGTCTTACCTTCCGAGTCTTTTCAGCTACTTCAGATGTCAATGACCTTCTGCTCTAACTCCAATAGCCTATATACGTCTATATTTTGGCAACAAGCATTTGTTTACCTTTGTAGATAATGACTTTCCTGAATCTAGTGACCATGTTTCGAGAATTAATTTACATCTCTACATTAGGTAACATTCTTTGACTATGGAAAATGGGATTCATTTTAAGCAAGAGAGCAAGACATTTTATATGAGTTGCAGGATGTTTCACGGAAGCCAGGCACAGTTACACAGCCAAAAGCAAGAAACTCTTCAAAATCCTCAAATCTGACCCTGTGTAGCTGCTTACTTCTTCTCTTTGTATTCTCTTTTTCTCTAACTCCTTTCTTTCCTTTTTTCCCTGTCTTCTGATCTATTTTACTGAACTTTATTCTCTCACTTCTTCTTTTTTTGCTTCTATTTTTTCTTTCTACTCTTCCTTCTCTTCTGATTTCTCCTCCCTTTCTCTTCTTCTTCTTCCTCCTCCTGCTCTTCTTCTTTTTCTTCTCTTTCCTTCTTCCATCTTCTCCTCTCTCTCTTATCTTTCTCCTTCTACACTCAAAGTCTCACCCTTTTTTCCACCTGCCATTCTGTAGTCAACTCATAATAAAATAAAAATAATTAAATAATATTAAATTCCAATTCCAAGTTTCTGCAATATAATTAGTTGAGCTAATTTTGAGTCATGTAACTTTGGTTCAGTCAACTATGCCCACTAAGGACAGGATCTTATAAAATAGAGCCACACCCTTGTAAATAGGAGGGTGATTTTTGAGAAGAAAAGTGGTGAAGTAGACTGTCCCACGGATATCTACTGTAATTTCACACAAAATTAGCATATCATTTCTACATAACTATTGATACATCAAGTCATGGGAGGTTTTGCCAGAGCTATAGGGAATTATATAACCTCTAAAGAAATATTTAGATTCATAAGATTGGATAGAAAAGTCTAGGAAAAAATGAATGAGAAATTTGATTCATTCAAAGGACAATTGGGATATAGTATTTATTAATTTGGAGTCAGAATAACAAATAGTTAAAGCTGGCACACTTTTCACGTTTGTAAATTTTGATGTCTTCCAGACAAAAGAGAGTACCATGGACTGAATTTATTCCCTAGTGTAAAGAAAACAAAAACACTGGACAAAATATATTTAGAAATTGTTCTGAAGATAATGGACAGCAGGCAACAGAGGACTGGGATCACTAAGAAAAGGAAAGCAAATGTAAGTCCAAGATTTGTGCAGGCTCACTACACAGAGTTCTCAGTATGTGACACAGAAAGGGGCAATGCAACTGAAACATGGAAGTCTCCCTAAGTCCAAGAGATGGAGCAGATAATCTGGGGAGACCAAGCAGCTAGAGTTCGTAAGGCAGAATATGGGAACTACACAGAGAGAGAACTCTGGAGATCTCACAGGCTGGGAATAGTGCCAGTGCTTTCCAGTCAGATTGGAAAATCTCATAATTAATGAAACATTGAGCGGAATATAAGAAGAGTCTTGCCTCAGTAGTGGGTAATAAATTTAAAAGGAGTCCAGTCATACAAAGTATATTATCTGACCACTATAAAGCTGGCTCCATAGCAACTTAGTTATTTTAGAGGTTTGCTACTTCTATTCTACGAACTGCAGCTTTCTTGTTTGCAAAATGGGGGAAATTAAAAGTGTCTGCTTAATAGAGTTTTTATGACGGTTAAATAAGATAATGCAAGGAAGGGCCTAGCATGTGAAATTAATAATAAAGAAGGATTTGGAGAATCCCCAAATATGTCAAAACTAAATAATAAATCTTTATATAATCCATGTGTCACAGAAACAGTCAATGGAACATTAGAAAATAATTTGAATTGAAAGAAAATAAAAGCAGAGCGTATTAAAATTTGAGGAATGCATCTAAAAGCAGTTCTTAGAGAGATAATGAACAGGATTAACCACCTGTATTACAGAAGAAAGGTCTTAAATAAGTGATCTTGCTTTCTAATTAAAAAAAAGAACAAATTAAAACTCTAAAGAAAAATAAAAAAATAAAGATCAGAGCAGAAAACAATAAAATAGAAATCAGAGAAAAATATACAAAAGTCACTCAAATCAAAAGTTGTTTTTTTAAGATCAACAAAATTTATAAACTTCTAGCCAGAATAATCAGTGAGAAAAGAAAAATGATGTTAATGACCAATATCAGCAATATGAAAAATAGCCTCACTACATATCTATAGATATAAAATAATAAGGGATTATTACTATCTCAATGCCAATAAATTTACCAATTTAGATCAAGGATCAGTAAACCCTTTAAGGATCAAGGCTGACAATGAATGTTCAAACTTTGTACTCTATATGCAGTCTTTATCTCCTATTTTTCTTCGTTATTTTTCAATTCTCTAAAAACGTAAAAACATACACACACATATGTGTGTACGTACATTTTATATATCTGTGTGTGTACATATATACATATATATGTATAAGTTCTTAGTTGGCATGGCTACATGATCTATTTGGCTTACGAGTCATAGTTTTCTAACTCCTGATAATAGATAAAATGAATATACTCCTTGAAATAGCCAAAGTATCAAATTCATGCAAGAAGAAATAGACAAGGTAAATGTCACTATAACAATACTTTTGTGTTTGCATTTATAGTTGAAACCTTCACACAAAGGTCATTCCAGCCCTACAAGGTATCACTGATAAAATCTACCAAATATCTAATAAAAAGTAATACTAAATTTACGTAAACTCCTTCAGAAACTTGAACATGAGAAGCAACTTTTTAATGCATCTCATGAAGCTAGCATTACTCTGATAACAAAATCAAAGGCAGAAGAAAAAATAACTATATAGTAATACTCCTCATGAAGATAGATGTAAAATTATAAACATTTTAAATAATCAGATTTGCAATATATACGATAATTTATCATGACCAAGTGGTATTTATTACAGGAATGCAAGGTTAGTTTAATATTCAGAAATCAAACAATGTAATTCACCACATTAACTAAACAGAAAAAGAAATGTCATATATAATCATAATATGCTAAAGATTACTCAAATTCCAACATATATTCCTGATTAGAAACTTTCAGTAAATTAAGAATAGAAAGAAAAGTCAATCTGACAAAGAGTATGCTTTTAAAAAAAGTATAGTTTACATAATACTTCATGACAAACCTTAAGTAGCTTCCCCTTAAGATCAGAACAACAAAAGAATGTGCACTCTTTGAGTCTATTTAGTACTGTACTAGAAGTTCTAGCCAGTAAAAATAGGCAAAGGATAAAGAAAAGACCTCAAAATTGGAGAGGAATAATTAATTATCTTTATTTGAAAATGACATTATGACCTATGTATAAAATCTGAAAGAATATATTAAAAAGGCAGTAGAACCAGCAGGTGCATTTACAAAGCTTTTAAAATACAAGATCAATATACAAAAGAAATCAATTAGATTTCTATTATCAAGCAACAATCACAAATTAAAATTTTTAAAAATACTCCTCCATAGCATCAAAAACATAAAACACTTAGGAATAAATATGACAAAAGATGTGTAAGACCTATACACTTTAAACCATAAAATGCACTGAAAAACTGAAGGAAATCCAGATAAATGAAGAGACATTTAGTGTTTATGGAGCTCTCAAATTTATCTTTAGATTCAATGCAATCAAAATGTCATCAGGCTTTTTGTACAAACTGATAAGATGATTTATAGGGAAAGAGGATGTATCTAGAATATTCAAAAGAAATTTCAAAAATATGTGCAAAATTGGAGGATCAACATTACCTGATTTCAAGATTTGTTATAAAGCTACAGCAATCAAGACAATCTGGTATTGATGAAGATAGAGACATGGATAAATGGAACAGAATATAGAGTTGGGAAAGAGATTCACACATTTATGGATTACCAATTTTTGAGAAAGTTACAAAGATTGTCTTTTCAAAAAATGGTATCAGGTCAATTGGACATCCATATTGCAAGGAGCTTAGAACCAAGTACAAAGTTAAAGAGCACAATTCTCAAGACTCCTGCCACTTTTGACACTGATCACAAAGTCAAAGGAGTTCCCCACACCACCCTCAAGTCTGATAGTATTAGAAGGACTCACAGGACTCACTGAGAGCTATTATATTCACAGTTATTATTCAATACAGGGAAAGGATATACAATAAAATCAGCTAAAGAAATATGCATACAGGGTGGACTTCAGGAGCTGCTGTTGTCTTTTCCCATGGAGTCCAGACATGTCACTCTACTGTCATCAACACAGAATAATGCACACAGAGAAGTGTCAACCAAAAAGCCTTGCCCAAGCTTCAGGGAGGAGTTTTTTTTTTGTTTATTTAGGCTCTATTATATATGCATGATTGGTTGACTTGTGTCAACCAATGTGTTTGAACTCAGTTTCTGGATTCCACATAACCAAAAGCCCCCCATCTTAAGTTACATTGTTGGTCTTTTTGACATGACCATTCTGCACTCTAAAACTAAACCATTGTGGACTCCTCCATCCTCACATCTAACGTGGCCACTCCTCACCCTGAAAACAATCCTCTCAGGTATACCTCCTCCTACAAACCAAGGGCAGAGATCAGACCTCTCTTTGGGACAGACAAAATTTTTTACCAATATGTACACACACTAAAAAAAAAAAAAAAAAAAAAAAAAAAAAACCTTGGATCCATACCTTACAACATACACAAAATGTATCTCAAAATTTTCATAAACATAAATGTAAATTATAATACTTACAATACTATAAGCCAAATAAAAGTCACATGAAAATGTGTGTGATCTTGCATTAAGCAAAAATTTCCTAGATATGACACTAAACACTGACCATAAAAGAAAAACAAATGGTAATTTGGGCCTTATAACAATTCATTCTTCTCTTTCAAAGGAAAAATAAAAATCTGTTAACTAAATAAAAGGAACAAAAGGAAAACCATGAGCTAAAGAAAATTCTTGCAAATCACATATCTGATGAAGGCCTTGTATCTAGAATGTAAAAAGAACTTTCTAAACTAAGTTTAAAAAATGAACCAAATGAAAATGGGCAAAACATTTACATAAGCATTTTTGTGAGGTAGATTTTGTGATTACCGAATAAGCACATGAAAAGATGGTAAACATAATTTATCATCAGAGAAATGCATATTAAAACCACATTGAGAGACCACTACACATCTGTCAGATTGGCTAAAGTTAAAAAGACTGATCTTTTTAGCAAGGAAACAGAACTGTAATTTTAATTTGCCACTGATGGTGGGAATGTAAAACGGTACAACCACATTTTAAAAAGTTTGTCAATTTCATAAAGAGTTAAACATACACCAACATATACCTAGACATTTCATTTCTAGATATTTGAGGAGCAGAAATGAAAACATATGTTCACACAAAGACAAGAATATAAATGTTTATAGCAGCTTTATTTGTAACAGCTAAAACTTGGAAACAATCTGCTAAAAATTAGAAACAATCTAATGTTTACTGACATCTACAAATTGTGGTATATCCATACAAATAACTACAACAGAAAAATAAAATATGATGAACTATTAAATGCAACACATGGTTGTATATCAAAATAATTATGCTGAATGATAGCAAGCAGACTAAAAAGAATACATGCTGCATGATTCAATTTATATAAATATCTATTTAATACAAATTAAATTTTAGTGTCAGTATGCAGATCAGGGAGTTGCCTAGGAAGGAGATGGGGAGTGATAAGAAAGAGAGATAACAGAAGGCATAAGAAAACTTTTCGGGGTGATGAGTCTGTTTACTATCTTGATTGTGATAATGGTTTTCCAGGTAGATCAAATTGTATATTTAAATATATGCAGTAATGTATTAAATTTTATCTCAATAAACTATCAAAAGATGTTTTACAAAGACCCTTGATTCCTTAATTCATAGAAATATAATTATAAACACTCTTTTTCAAGCCTCACACATTCCAAGTTGTTTACAAAACACTAATGAGAGAAGTAAAAGGTCTCTACAACAAGGATTACACTGCCCAAAGAAATCAGAGATGACACAAATAAATAGAAAAACATTCTATGCTCATGGATGGGAAGCATCAATATTGTTAAAATCACCATACTGCCTAAAATAGTTTACAGATTTAATGCTATTCCTGTCAAACCACCAATAACATTCCTTGTAGAATTAAAAAAAAAAAAGAAAAGATTCAAATGGAACCAAAAAAGAGCCCGAACAGCCAAAGCAATCCTAATCAAAAGAAACAAAGCTGGAGGCATCATATGACCTGACTTCAAACTATATTACAAGGCTACAGTAACAAAAATCACATGGTATTGGTACCAAAACAGTCACATAGAACACCCAGAAATAAAGCCACACACCTACAACCGTATGATCTTCAACAAAGTTGACAAAAACAAACAATAGAGAAAGAACTCCCCATTCAATCAATGATGCTAGGATAGCTGGCTACCCATATGCAGAAGATCAAAACTGGACCTCTTCCTTATGCCATATACAAAAATCTACTCACAATAGATTAAAGACTTAAATGTAAAATCTAAAACCATAAAAACTCTTGAAGAAAACCGAGGAAATACCATTCTAGACATAGACTGTAGCAAAGATTTTGTGACAAAGATGCCTAAAGTAATGGCAACAAAAACAGAAATTGACAAATGGGACCTAATTAAACTAAAGAGCTTCTGCACAACAAATGACTATCAACAGAGTAAACAGAGAATGTGAGAAACTATTGCAACCTATGCATCTGAGAAATGCCTAATATCTAGAATCTATAAGGAACTTAAACAAATTAACAAGCACGAAACAAACAACCCCATTTAAAAAGTGGACAAAAGACATGAACAGACAATTCTCAAAAGATTTATATACAATCAAAGGCATATGAAAAAATGCTCAACATCAATAGTCATTAGAGGAATGCATATCAAAACCACAATGATCTCATACCAGTCAAAATGACCATTATTAAAAAGTCAAAAAATAACAGATGCTGGTGATGCTACAGAGAAATAGGAACCCATACTGTGCTGGTAGGAATGTAAATTAGTTTAGCCACTGTAAAAAGCAGTTTGGTGATTTCTCAAAAAACTTAAAACTACTATCTGAGCCAGCAATCTCATTATTTGCTATATACCCAAAGGAAAATAAATTGTTCTATCATAAAGACACATGCGGCCAGGTGCACTCGTTCACGCCTGTAATCCCAGCACTTTGGGAGGCCGAGACAGGCGGACCATGAGGTCAGGAGATCGAGACCATCCTGGCTAACACGGTGAAACCCCATCTCTACTAAAAATATTAAAAAAAAGCTTGGTGGTGGGTGCCTGTAGTCCCAGCTACTCAGGAGGCTGAGGCAGGAGAATGGCATGAACCTGGGAGGCAGAGCTTGCAATGAGCCGAGATGGCACCACTGTGCACTCCAGCCTGGGCAGCAGAGCAAGACTCCATCTCAAAAAAAAAAAAAAGAAAAAAGAAAAAAAAAAAAAAAAGACACACGCATGCATATGTTCATCACAGGACTATTCACAATAGCAAACACATGGAATTAACCAAAATGCCCATCAACAGTAAGCTGGATAAAGGAAATGTAGTACATATACACCATGGAATACTTACAATATAGCTATAAAAAAAATGAGATAATATCCTTTGCAGCAACATGGATGGAGCTGGAGGCTATTTTCCTAAGTGAATTAACACAGGAGCAGCAAACCAAATACCACATGTTTTCACTTATAAGTGAGAGCTAAACATTGAGTACACATGGACACAAAGACAGTAACGGCAGCCACTGGGGCCTACTTGAGGGTGGAGGGTGAGAGAAGGGTGAGGGTAAAAAAGACTACCTATTGGATATTATGCTTATTATTACACCTGGGTGACAAAATTATATGTATGCCAAACCCCCATGACACAAAACTCACCTATAGAACCAACTTGCACATGTACCCCTCAAACTAAAAGTTTTTAAAAATATATTTTTAAAAACATTAAATAAAGAAATACATAAATAAAAGTAACAAGAATGAAAAAATTGAAACAGAAGTAAAAAGAATAAACAATGCCTCCCATACATCTATTCCAGAAAGCAAACAAAGGAAACACAGTTCATACTTCTCTATATGCTTTATAATTTTTTTCATGTAGTTGTTTGGAGGTTGAACAATATGTGAAAGTTGAATAATGCACACCTGTAGTAGAACTGTTTTTATTTCGTTTTGCTTTTACTGTTTGCTTCCTTGTGTGGTTTTTGTAGGTTGCAGTATGAGGGTATTCATTGTTGGAAAGCTAATGTCATGATTAAGTCTAATATCCTCAAATACCCTTCTCTATTCAATAATGGAGAAGCAGCTCAAGCATAGGAGAGAGTTCAGCATCCCTGCATAATTCAGCAGAGTCATCTCTATCAACCACAAGCATGTTCTAGGCACAACATTTTCCTGCTATGTCAGCAAAAGGCACAGGGAGCAACTGGACCAGCATGAGACAAAGTCAAGGAACCAAAAGGAAGTTAGCTGTGAGAAAAATTGGTTCTTCCATGACAAGGAAGGTCCTGGAACTTCAGACATGGAGGGAGAAGAAAATGAATAGAGTTTAGATGACGACATCTCTGAAGCAAAGTAAGTCATTAATATCCAAGTCAGCAGGTTTTCATGCCAACATCCAGAAGTCCACAGCGTTCAAGGGGTGGAAATGGGTCAAACCTCTAAAAATTTTGGATAAAATTAATAGTCATGCTGGGATTTTCTTAAGTAAATGGTTAAAATTTGAGGAGACATTTGACAGTTTGGTTATTTATTTATTTTTTTTTTAACATCTACAGGACCACACCACCAGGCCCAGTTAATTTTTGTAGTTTTAGAAAGAAAGTAAGGGGGGAAAGAAGCAAGGACAGAAGGGAACAGAAAGGGAAGGAGGAGGAAATAGGAAAGAAAGGGAGGAAGAATGATCGAAATCAAAGTTCTGCAAATGACCTCACTAAGGAGTATGTGCAATTCCCTCCCTCTGTGAAGAAGGCCTGGTGGCCAAAGCAAATCTTAACATTCAGTACTATCTTGGTAATTAGCTGAAATGTTTAATTTAACGGTTTAGTAAATTCAGTTAATAGTTTATCTCAAGTGTGTGATTAAGTTATTCTTGAGGAAATTCTTTTTTGTTTCAAATCTCAATTAAGATTTCTAACATGGTGTTGATTATTTCAAAAATACCCTAATTCAGGAAAAGAAAGTAGATGGATCTATATCTTAATCCTTACTCAAAAATACATTGTGGATGGATCAAAGATTTAAAAGTGGAAAATAAAATCAGAAAGGTACAACGATCAGCAAAACCTAGTTTTTATATAATATTTGAGTAGGAAAGGCCTTAATATCACGTAAATTTAGGAGTCATTAAAGAGAATATTGATAAATTTGTCTGCTTAAAATTAAAAAAAAAATTATTCCTAAAAGGAAACTTAAAGTAAAAAGGCAATAGAATATTGCAGGGAAATACGTAAAATGTGTGATATACAAAAACTTAATTTGTTAATACCTTAAGAGCTCTAAATAATCAGTAAGAAAAACCAATAGAAAAATGAGGAAGGATAGAACAGAAATTCCAGAGAAATGTATATATATAAATAGTGATTAAGTACTTGAGTTAATATTTAGAGTCATTCATTGTGAAATGCAAAATAAAAATACAATCAGATGCTATTTTCATTTAACAAGTTGGCAAATATCAAGTTAGATAATACAACTTGTTAGTGAGATTGGAGGAAGAGATTATATGTTGATATTAATATATGTTGATATTAATGTAATGGTCAACATGTATTTATAATGCATTTAATCTTCAACTACACATTTTTCATTCTAGGAATTTATCCCACAGATAATTTCAAATAGTGAAGAAGAATCTGTTATTTTTTCCCCTACTTCTGAGCTAACAAATCACTTGTCACAGTTTCACGTGTATTGGCAGAAGGTTGGAGACTCCTGGGCCGGAGATACAGAGCAGTATAGTGCATGGGACAGAAAGCCGCACAAGATGCAGGTTCTCATCAATTCCCTTTGTCCCTTCGAGTTCCACAGGGGCAACATGGAAGGGCAGCCTTTGTGGTGGGTTTGCTTCAGAGCTGAGGAGCTTTGAGCTTAGGAAGTCTGAAACTTTTATGCTAACCAGTAAATACATCTGCTTTTTTTCCAGAGGGAGACATCATCTCCATCTTTAGGGTGTTTGTCATAAAAACATCACTGATAAGACAGTCTGGAATAAAACAGCAGTTAACTCTTCTGGTTGCACGATATTCAGAAAAGTGACAGACTCATCAACCATTGCCCCTTAACACAGATATCTCAAGCAAAATTTTAAGTATGAGTAATTTTATTACTGCACTGTATAATAGTATTTAATTAGAAATATATAAAGTACCCATCATTAAAGTTCTAAATGTACCAGTGAGCTTGTATATGCTGAAGTATGAATGCATAACAAAGGCAGGAAATTGATATATCTATCTTCCAAGTTTGATTTTCTAGTACGTATATGTGTTTATAAATATATATTCATATATATACAATGAGTTTTAAAAACTGATAATAGTATTTCCTTTAGTGAAGGAAACTGAGTAGTTAAGAACTGTTGGGGAGAAAATTTACTTTATATATTTTTGCACCTTTTGAATTTTGTCACATTTACCTATTGAGGAAATTACTTATTTTTCTGAAATATCCTAATTTAATTAGTCCATTCTTGCCACTGAAATTATGTCCAAGCAAAGCCTTATTTTGCCTTTGTTTCTAACCAATAGAGAGAAAAAGATAAAAGGTCCCTAAACTACTCAATAGAAAGTACAATCCCCATCACGCTATTCTCAATATCAGCTCCTTAGTTTTCTTTCTATAAAAGATTGGTTACAATGTAAATAATTTGTTTATTTGGTGGTTTATTAGGTTTTGTTTTGTTCTATGATGGATACATTGTAATCTCTCCTGTCTAGCACATACACAAATTTGATGATTGGATGAGTTCAATAAAAGTTTTGGTTATTGAAGAACCTTAATTATATTGAGACTTGCTACCAAACATTGAGATCTAACATTTGACTGGTATTTTGTTGTCTAGTTTTGAGTAACAGGAGTGTTGAAGAGTAAAATCAGGTAGTGTAAGTCTTAGTCAGGAATTATCCCAGGCCTCGGACATCGGCTCATTCCTGTAATTGAGCACTTTCCGAGGCCAAGGTGGGAGAATTGCTTGAGTCCAGGAGTTTGAGACCAGCCTGGGCAACATAGCAAGACTCTTTCTCTATGAGCTGAGATCCGGCCACTGCACTCCAGCCTGAGCGACAGAGCCAGACTCCGTCTCAAAAAAAATAAAATAAAATAAAATGAAATAATAAATAAATAAATAAATATAAATTAGACAGGTATGGTGGCATGTGCCTATAGTCCCAGCTACGCTATAGGCTGAAGTGGGAGGACAACTTGATTGCACCACTGCACTCCAGCCTGGGTGACAGAGTGGGAGCCTGTCTCAAAAACAAATAATAAATAAAAGGAATTATCTCAACTCCAAGAGGTAACAATAGGTTGAATTAATTTATTGATGTGAATTAGAACAATAGAGTCTCATTACCTACATATTTTGTATTCTGTATCAGAGGCTGACTACAGGTTAGAAGCCAACTCCATCCTACCATAGGTTTCTGTAAATAAAATTTTTTGTTTGTCTGTTTGCTGGTTTTGAGACAGAGTCTCACTCTCTCACCCAGACTGGAGTGCAGTGGCATGATCTTGGCTTACTGCAGCCTCCTCCTCCCAGGTTCAAGCAATTCTCATGCCTCAGCCTCCCAAGTAGCTGGGACTACAGGCACACACCACGATGCCCAGTTAATTTTTGTATTTTTAGTAGAGATGGGTTTTCATCGTGTTGGACAGGCTGGTCTCAAGCTCCTCACTCCAGGTAATCTGCCTGTCTCAGCCTCCCAAAGTGCTGGGATTATAGGCATGAGCCACCATGCCCGACCAGGTTTCTGTAAATAAAGTTTTATTGGAACACAACTGCATTCATTCATTTATATATTATCTATAACTGCTTTGTTAGCTAGGATAGTCTCGATCTCCTGACCTCATGATCCGCCCGCCTCGGCCTCCCAAAGTGCTGGGATTATACGCATGAGCCACCATGCCCAGCCTCAAATTCTTACATTAAAAACTCCCTGAAGAATCCCCTGAAAATACGAACTGCTCATTCTCAGCTTAAGAAAGGCAAGAAGCATGGGCAATAAAAAACTGCTATGTCTTCTGGGCGCGGTGGCTCATGTCTGTAATCCCAACACTTTGAGAGGCCGAGGCAGGTGGATCACCTGAGGTCAGGAGTTTGAGACCAGCCTGGCCAACATGGCGAAACCCCATCTCTACTAAAAATACAAAACATTAGCCAGGCATGGTGGTGTGCACCTGTAAACCCAGCTACTTGAGAGGCTGAGGCAGGAGAACTGCTTGAACCCGGGAGGCAGAGGTCACAGCAAGCAAGCCATTGCACTCCAGCCTGGGCAACAGAGTGAGACTCTGTCTCACAAAAAAAGAAAAACTACTGTATCTTTCAGGCAGGGTCTCCTGAGGTAATATCATTGTAATTCTTTATTCAAAGGGTTATTTTACGTTCAGATACAATTTAGACTCTACAAATGGAAGGTGACTACAACTTTCATGGTCTCAATTTGTTCTTAGAGTTTAAAGTCATTTCTTCCTCAGCAGCACTTCCGTTATTAAAATTTTTATAATCAACAAGTAGCTTGGGAGCTGGGCATGGTGACTCATGCCTGGAATCCAGCTACTCTGGATGCTGAGGCAGGAGGATGACTTGAGGTCAGGAGTTTGAGAACAGCCTGGCCAACATAGAGACCCTGTCTCTAAAATAAAAGGAAAAACAAATTATAAAAAATAAAAATAAGAAACAAATAGTTTATCAAGAGAGGCTCTACATCCAAGGCACCATTGCTATTCCTTCCAGACCCACAAATGCCCTTTTGCTTAAGGTTAGGACGAACTCTGAAATTAATATGATCTCTATTCACCATCAAATAACGTACTGCTTGGATAATATGTTATGAGTATAGATATCCATCTACTAAAATTGGAGCTCAGTTTACAGCTCACACATTTGGGCTTTCCTGGGAGAACTATGAAAAAACACTTGTAATCAATAACAACTTACTTGGCTATATATATATTTCTTTAATGACACAGAAGTAAAAATATCCTTTTGCAATTTATTTTATTCAAGCCATACATCTCCTCAGACTGACTATAACTCACACATTTATTGTTTATGTTTTATGAAATAATAATGTTCCAGGCAGTGGCTAAGAAATGCTCATTTGCCCCTGGGTCACACATCAGAGCTTATATACACTCTGATGGATAGGAGAGGGAGCTTCAGTTTGCTTTAAAAGAATGAGATAAACAGTGATAAAGGGAGAGAAATGGCATTCTCAGTTGATCGGTTTGATCACTTTTATAGATTGCTTGTCACTGGGGAAAAAAAAATCATAGACATCGCTTTAAGTTTTCAAAGGATTAGCATTGGACTGAGTTGTTCTCTAAACCTCGTCTCACCATTATACCTCAATTATTTGACTTTTCTGTGAGCAAACGCCAATCACTCCCAGGTGTCCTTCATTATCAAGTCAAAGCATTTTCCTTCCCAAACCTCAGATTGCCACATTTCCCAGGGCTTATTGATGATTTTAAGAGGAACCAAACCTTCTAGATAAGATATTTTACACTTTGAAAATCCTTTTAAGAACAGCATGCTGTAAATGTTCCAGATTAATTCCTCCCTCCATCACATGCAGATAAACTTAAGGTTTTTCTACTGTATCCAGGAGAGCTTTTTGTTACAGTAACCCTTGCTGACTATGACTCAGAGTCCATTTGTTTGCAAAATAAGTTAAAAAGTTTGAAAAAATGAAGTGAATCTTGGAGCCACAATTTAAAACTATTGGATATTATTAATAATCATAATGGTGGCCTCTAAGGTGACCCATGTTAAATTAATTTTATACAATGTATTAACTAGAGTTCCTTGTTTCTGATGGACATCAACACTGCTGCTGCCTTTTGTTTTTGTTTATTTCAGTGTCCTATATATAACTTAAATTCAAAGTACTATGAAGCACACAGAAAGAGCTAGCATTTGGGCACATCTCTTTAAAATGACCAAATTCAAGGTAAATATTTGCACATCAATGCAGGCTAATCAGGCATCTTTATTGAGTGGTAAAGCTGTGCTTTACTCAAAGTTTAACATGGAATAGTTAAAGGCAAGGACAACTTTCAGGTGCCCTTATCAACATATTAGCCCCAGTTGCATTTTCCAAATATGTTATCAAAATGGTAATTCTATGCTTTCCTTTCTGTAGCTAGACTAGGTTTCGTAAAGGTAGAATTATTACTATAAATATATTGGGGGGAAACTATTTCAATTACTGGGAGAATATGT
This sequence comes from Piliocolobus tephrosceles, assembly GCF_002776525.5. Taxonomy (NCBI): domain Eukaryota; kingdom Metazoa; phylum Chordata; class Mammalia; order Primates; family Cercopithecidae; genus Piliocolobus; species Piliocolobus tephrosceles. The sequence goes on from NC_045437.1 coordinate 125,717,269, forward strand.
AACTCCAAGTCTATTTATTTCAATTTATTCAACTGTCTTGATACATTCGCGCACAGAACTTTATAAAGAATGAATAAATTCACCTTGAAATTGTACCAATTGACTTTGGCTGGGCTAGTCTGTGAGAGGAATCAGAGTCCCTTTTTGAAATAAGCCTTGACAATGCTGATCAAAACAAAGAGGCTATTCATTTATTAAACTGACAGCTCAACTTGGGCTTCAAGCTTTTGGGATGACGGGGCCTGGGGTGTTAGCTCTGGCCTGGGGTGCTGGCCTCTACCAGATACATTTTTGCTGCTCACCCACTCAGAGCCTATATCTGATGGTGTGACATTTCCTAGGGCATTGGCAGCTGTTCAGATGTCAAGCAGCTGGTGTGAGAACTGTCATCCACTCCAGTTTATTATTCCATGAGTGACATGTTAGCCCAGAGAATTTTTTTCAGAAAACCACCTTAGTTTCCCTTTAGTTACTTACAGTCTATTAGAAATTTCAGCAAAGAGGTGTGTCAAGACTAACAACTCTATTAAGGTAAAATTGGGCAATCAATGGTCACATCAGATAACTGATTATTATTACAGAGTTGTGAAATGTGCATTTTGAAATTAACTACCTCTGTAGTTAATGTACCAAATTTTGTGAATACATAATTTATTTTGCAAGAGACAGTGAATTCCACTTTCTTTCTTTTTTTTTTTTTTTTTTTTTGTTTAATGGCACAGTAATACCATTCTGAGTTATCTAAGAATGCTGCCCACACTGGAATAATCTTGGGCATAGAAAATGGGTGCAAGGAACATAGCCATTTATGTGTTTTGTGGCCATTCCAAATGCAGTACAGCCTCACTCTAATGAATGGAATTAAACATTGAGCAAAACATGATCAACATGGCAATAGCATATTATATGCATTTAGCAACATTTTAGTGAAAGTGTTAAACCAAAGGGTTTTTCTTCTAACAATACAATGTGTTGTAAAATCAATACTCACTCAGTAAAGACAAGCATAAGGAATGTCAGACTCAGATCACCGCTTGCAGAAAGAGGAGAGCTCCTTTAAAAAAATGATAAATTAGTCTGAAAAACACAGAGTCGAGTAGGAGTACAGTTGAATGAGGCTTTAAATGAAGAGAGCAAAACACAATACCAGTCACAACTAGAGGCTGCATATTTCCAAAGCTGCTATTTATTAAATTTTGGCTTTCCTCAAAAGACATGTCTACTCAGGTTTATTTGAAACTGTAAAAAGAAATCTGTAAATTTTAAAATCATTTTAGTAAAATGAGAGCAATGTGGTTTGACAAAAATTACTGTGGCAGTATTGCTAATTTTTTATTCTTTAATTTCCTGCTGAACATTCATACATTCTCACTGTACACATAAGCATTCTTCATCACATAGTTCGCTTTTATGGTGGCTCATCTTTTCTTCCTATATTTATTTCCAAATGGTTGTAACATTACTACAAATTTGTCTTAGTGCATATTTCCTCTGCACTGATAGCCCTCATAATTGAGGTAGGACTGAATGAACCCCTAGATAAATAGAGAGTCTGTGACCTGGACCTAAGCCACTTGCTGCCTTACACACCCACAAATGTGGCAAATGACTCCAAATGAACCTATCAAATTTAGTCCTGAAATTCCAGTTTGAATTGTGGGGAGGTGTTTTAAGGCTGTAAGTCAGCAACCTTCCTGCAATTTTATAGTAAGCTTGTTTAAAAGTTAAACCCTTGCAGAGGAAAAATGAACACAGTTATGGTGAGAGCCTGGTAATATTGAGACCCTAAATTTATCCATATCTGAAAGCAGCATGTATTAGTCAGCGCTCTGTAGAGGGACAGAACTGATAGAATAGATATATATCCTTGTGATTGTGTAAGGTAATACTTAATAAACTCCCATATATATTAACTCACACAATCACAAGATCCTACAATAGGCCATCTGAAAGCTGAGGAGCAAGGAATGCCAGTCCAAGTCCCAAAACTGAAGAACATGGAGTCTGATGTTCAAGGGCAGGAAGGGTACAGCACGGAGAAAGATGTAGGCTGGGAGGCTAAGTCAGTCTAGTCTTTCACATTGTTTTTGTTTGTTTGGTTGGTTGGTTTTTTTTTTTTTTTTTTTTTTTTTTTCCTGCTTGCTTTATATTCTAGCCATGCTGGCAGTTGATTAGACGGTGCCTACCCAGATTAAGGATGGGTCTGCCTTTCCCAGCCCACTGACTCAAATGTTAATCTCCTTTGGCAACATCCTCACAGACATACCCAGGATCAATACCCAGGATCAATTGAAGGACTGATCTTCCTTCAATCCAATCAAGTTGACACTCAGTATTAACCATCACAAATCCACCCCTTGTCAACTTGAACCCATACAAATCTCCTGAGGGCATACATAATCTTCAAATAAAGACAATCATAAGGTCATAATTACACCTAACACAATACAACTATTCTTTGTACAACTGGAAATGCAGCAATCCCCAACCCAAATACTATCACATAAGTTAACAATACTTAAGTGCTGATATGAAGTCAATAAATCTTATGTCATGTAATAAAAGAAAAAGGAAATAAAATGAAGATATTTTCTTAGCATAAGTGTATACATGCACAAACATGTTTTTAACAAAAAAAAAAAAAAAAAGGAGAAAATACTCATGACAATTACAGTGCTCATTTCTGCAGTTGGTCACGTTGTCATAGTTAGTACTGATGACTGCCTTCTTCTACTATCCATTCCGTATTCCCTTTGCCCTCAGCAAGCACCTCAGCAGGTCATGCTTTTTTCCTAGTAGAATGACCCAAATCTTCATTTCTGAAGGGTCTGAGCCATTTGTAGTCCTGCCTGGATTGGGCTATTGTAGTTTCCCATTGACCTTAATCACACAGCATGGGAATACTAAGAGATGCCCTAATGGATCTCCTGTATTCCATGTGTACTCTTTCTTACCTCCATTGTAGAGTAGTAGACTGATTTCATCATGACAGTCTGGGTCAATACCCAAGCCAACACTGTAACTCCCTTCTTAGCCTGTTGACTTAAAGGTAGGAGGAGCCCAAAGTGTCCAGGTGGCAATCTTAACTTCCAGTTTAATGGAATCATTGTTGTGTCTCCTGGCAGCAGCATTCCTCCATCTGGAACTACGACCTCTAGACCAGCAGAATATAATGTCGTGAGGACAGGAAGCAAACATTTTGCTAGTGGATTACTAGGAGTGATGGTGAGTGGTGCCACTTCCACTTCCACCCCTAATTCCTGAACCTGTGAATCCTGGCCAAGGGAGAAACAGTACTGTATATTGCACACTGATTCAGAGCATACATGGCCTTCTGCAGAACTTTGCCCCAGCCCTGCAAAGTATTGTCACCTTTTTACTAGTTACCAGTTACCCTGGTAAAAGGCCGGAGGGCTCCTTGGGGAAGGATGGGAGAAAGATTAACAGCACAAATTGTAGGTAGTGTAGTGGGGTCCTTCCTCAAATGGACTCAGCTTCCCCTTTACTCAAGGGGTTCTGGGTCTGTAAACTGGTTCAAGTCTGGAAATTGATTGAGGGACCATGAGTCTCTGTTTTTATAATTCAAATTAGCTTTTGTCCATTGGGCCTAGAAGTTTTCTGCTTATATAAATTAGGTAGGAATGGAGTAGGCTTCCTATCAATTTTACTTCTAGGAACACTAATTAATCAGTTCTACACGAGTCAGGCTATTCTGATTGCCACTTTGCCTCTGTTGTCCATTATGGTAGCTAGGCCCACCTTGCCTTTGATGGTTGAGTGCTGCCACTTGGCCCTGCCACTGGCCTCAGTATCCAAATATTCCCATTGTATTTCAATTTTGTAATTGAGTGACTGTGATTCCCACTGTTTGATCTGACATACAGAGGAGAGCAATTATAGGGCTCTTCAAAGATACAAGTGCTGCCCTCAAAAATCTATTTTGCAAGGCATTGGTCAGGGGCATATCATCTGGACCCACTCAGCTGGGGTGAGTAGGTCTAAAGTGACTAATCCACTCCACCATCGCAATCTCCCTAAGCCTTTGAATTCCTTCCTTAACATTAAACCAAGCGAGATCAGACATTTCCAGCTCACTCACAATGGGCGATCTTTTAATCCATATTTCAGCTAACCAAGCAAGTAAACTATTAGAACCTTTTTAAACTCCCCCTACTTGGTAAACCCAAATCAATAAATTCAGCCTGATCCAACTCTATGTCCTTCCACAATTATCCCACACCCTTAATATCCATTCCCATGTCTGTTCTCCAGATTTCTATTTATATAAATTAGAAAATTCAAGCAGTTCTTTTTGAGTGTAGCATACTTCCTCATGGGTCACACTGTCAACCTCACCTCTAGGGGCCCACCAGGACTTTAGTCCTGTTATACGTCTAGAAGCAAACAGGGGTGTTGGGGGTGACTCATGAGGAGAATTAACATTACCTTGCCTGACAACTGCCTCAGGAGAGGCCATCATTGTTGCTTCAGGCAGTGCAGGGTTTATCTCGTCAGACAAATGTGGAAAGGCTGATGGCAGCCTGGGTTAGGGAGGGAATGTTGCCACTACTGGGGATGGGGAAGCTGTTTTTTCTGGCAAAAAAGTTTCATCAGAGTTTAGAAACTCTGTGTCCCCAGCTTCATCAGGGTCCTCCCACACATCCCCATTCCAAGTTGCAGGGTCCCATCCTTTTCCAATCAATGCCCTCATTTTAACAGTAGACTCCTGGCAAGGTGGTGCATCCACCTTTTATTGCAGGTCAGCTACTCACATGATAAGAGCTTGTGTCTGATTTACCATAATTTCAGCTCTTTCTCTACAGGAGATAGACTGACTCAGGGCAATCTTAGCACATTTGAGGCTCAGTATCTGCTTCTGAAGCCAGGAGACAGAATCCCTGAGTTCATCATTTTCTTTTGTCACTTTGTCCTCTGAACATAGGAACAACAGCTGTATTATGTTCCTTGGTTCTCCACATATGGTCAAAAGTATTATGTATAGAGTCACTAAACTCCTTGCCTTTCACAAGTAGTGAATCGGGAGTGTCAAATGCATTTATTTTGCATAACTCTCTAAACAGTTCATGCCAAGGACTATTAGTGTTCTCCACACTATTAGATATAGAGTCCTTAGTATTTTTGGGTCTAATCATATTGAGCAGCCAACTCCAGAAACTCCAAAACAAATGAAAGAACTTCATCCTTAATATTCTGTTCCTCTAAAACCACTCCTGGTACCAAAATCTCTATTAGTTAGGGTTCTCTAGAGGGAAAGAACTAATAGGGTGTGTGTGTCTGTGTGTGTGTATGTGAATTTATTGTTAACTCGCTTGATCACAAGGTCCCACAATAGGCTGTCTGCAAACTGAGGAGCAAGGAAAGCCAGTCTGAGTACCAAAACTGAAGAACTTGGAGTCTGGTGTTCAAGGGCCCAGCATGGGAGAATGATGCAGACTGGGAGGCTAGGCCAGTATAGTCTTTTCTCATTTTTCTGTCTGCTTTGTAGTCTAGCCACACTGGCAGCTGATTAGATGGCACCCACCCACATAAAGGATGGGTCTGCTTTTCCCAGTCCACTGACTCAAATGTCAATCTTCTTTCACAACACCCTCACAGACGTATCCAGGATCAATATTTTGCATCCTTCAATCCAATCAAGTTGACACTCAGTATTAACTATCACACAGCACAACACAAAGACTTTCAGTAATGTAAGCAAATAAATCTTCTGTTTCATTTAGCCAATTCACAGTGACTGTTATTTGCACCTAGAAAAATATTAATTTATGTATGTTCTAATTTTTTATTAAGTTCTCTTCTCAAAAGTTTTTATATGTATTTCTGTTTGGAAAGAAAAGACTATCATCAAAATAGATTTCTATGAAGTTTTCATGGACAAACTTCGCCCAGATTTTTTGACTATCCTTTAAGGGAAAAAAATTTACTTAATAACCTCCCCTCCCTGCAAACACAATAATTTGTGATTTTATAGGGAAATGACCCCATCATATTGTGCTGATGGTATAAAATCTGGGTCATCTGGAAATTCATAATTCCGATTATTAATATTATTTCAGTGACATTCCCTTTATCTATATCTATGTATTATCTGTCTATGATGTAAAGGTGGATTCAAATTGCCAGTGTTTCCTATATCATCAGTCTATATACTGATAAAATACATAATTATATACATAAAGTGTAGGATAATAATAATTGATTAAAAATTGGGGGATTTAATACAAATAGAGAACTATGTAAAAGAAAATACACAATAAAAAAGATATGTTTATGTGCATAAATAACTAAATGTTCATATGCATATTTATAAGCAGGGGAAAGGAAAATACCTTGGGCCTCCAAAAATCACTAAGGAAAACTCAAGCTGGAAACTGCTTAGGGGAAACCTGGCTCCCATTCTATTCAAAATTATCCTCAGTGGATCCATCTATATCCACTGAGATAGATGCATATCTGATTGCCTCTTTGGAAAGGTTAATCTGAAACTCAAAAGAATGCAAATGTTTGTGTCTCACCTTTCTGTGACTTGGAAGTCCCCTCCCCGCTTTGACTCTTCCTGCCTTTGCTTCAGGTTGTCCCGCCTTTCCAGACTGAACCAATGTATTTCTTACATATCTTGATTGATGTCTCATGTCTCCCTAAAATGTATAAAACCAAGCTGTGCCCCAACTACCTTGGACACATGTTGTCAGGACTTCCTGAGGCTGTGTCATGGGCACGTCCTCAACCTGGGCAAAATAAACTTTCTAAATTGACTGAGACCTGTCTCAGACTTTCTGTGTTCACAAGCATATATAATCTTATATACTTATATATTGTCATTTACATAGGCTTTTCTTAATATCTTGATTCTTTTAATCCCACCTTTTCCTTGAATGTGATCACTTTGTTTTCCTAAATAGTACAGCTGTTGCTTAAGCAATTTTTGCTTGTATTTGTTGGAGTTTGGGTCACCACATATTTAATGTTGGTTATTAAACACATTTATCTGATCTATCATCTATCTATCTAATCTATCAATCAATCATCTATCTTTGTGGGAGTGGGCAGGAGAGAGAGATCCATAAAATGCTTTTTTGCTCTAAATTTGGACTTTAGAGCTTCCCTCTTACTCCTTGTTAAAATATGCTCTGGTTACTTCTGTATGTTCCTTTAATGACTTTTCTGAAAGCACAACAACAACAAACCTTCACCACCCTCCCACCCTCCCATCTTCTGTAGACCCCAATGTCCATTATTCCACTCTGTATGTCCATGTGTACCTACTGTTAAACTCTCCCAAACTAATATATTTTTAATAAATGGATCTTGCAGAATCAGTTAACAGCTTGGTATTTGCTCTATCCCTTTTAAGTATTCATTTGATGTCACCTTGAAAGTTTCTAATTTTAGCTATTGACATCAAGATCCATGTAAAAGTGTTGCCTCACATCACAATGAAAATAACTCAACTAGGAAAAAAATATCTTTTATGTGTATGTACAAAGCATTCATTAGTGTCAGAGGAAGCAACAATCCTGTGGACAGAATACGACTTCTAAAGAATCTTTCATATATTTTAACAGATGTTTATTTATCAAATATAAAATTTAATGCATATTCCTCAGGAAAGAAAGCGTGTGAAAATTCTCTTCATTATTTACTATCAGTTGACTTGTTTTGATTCAGGTAATTGAAAATTCTGGGTTTCCTGTTTATCACTTGTAAGCATTTCTCTATTTTCCCTTCCATTTGTTCTGGTTTTGTTTTTGTTATTTATTTGCTTTCTTTTGTTTTTTAGAAAGAAGAAATAATTTAAGTATTTGAAATATTTTTGTAGTGTTAAATAGCTAATCTGTGGTCCTGCTTTCATCTTCTCTTACTCCGGAAAGAGAACAAAATCTCTAAAGTCTTCAGTTATAGCCCTTTTCCTTGCATAGTGGTGATTTTTGTGTACCCCTCCTCAGTGCAATTGCTGATCAAGTGTCAGATTCCATTTGGATGGCTTAACAGCACATCTTGTCAGGTTTACAGCCCCCAATTTACTTTAATTGTCCTCCCTTAGGTGGCAGCAATCAAATGACAGTGATATCAGGAAGTGTTTCCTATTAGAGCAATGAGTTTAGGTTCTTTAGTCCTCTCAGCCATGCCATATACAAGTGATAACGAATAATCTGACAATTAGATAGACACCCTTTTTTGAGTTGCTATATAAGCAGCAAGGCATAGTCATATTACTTAATTACCAGAATACCAACTAATAGAAAGAAGCTGGCATTTAATTCTAATGTGTGGAATCCAAAAGCATCTCCTTGGAGTAGATTCCTTTATCTACTTACTTAGATTAAAGCCTGCCACTGTGAGGTGAAGAAATACATTTCTTACATCCAACCTGCAACATGTTTCCTACCCCCTTCCTAATACTACAGACATTAATTAATTATCCATTTCTTGACTTGTAACTAAAGATTGGTGGAGAAAGCACATAGTTTCCTAGTTGCTAGTCCTTATGAAACAGGAAGAAAATTTGCTCTTGTTTTTAATAATACAGTGCTTATTTGCACTAATGTAATCCCCCTTCTGAATTAGTGTAACCAGCCACTAGCAGATTGTGAGTGAAGAATGTTTTTAAACAATTTAATAATTCCAAAGTGGTAATTACTTATGTTAAGGTCAAAATTAACTTTTCTAGGGAATATTATTATCTTGTTCAAATCCTTTACTGTTGCCCTGGTGGATGGTTGGATGATACAGAACTAGTAAATCATTTCTTACATATACAATCTCTGTAAGATTTCTTCAGACTCTGTTTTTAACTTTTTATTAGAACGTTAAATCATAGACAGGATAACTTAGTATGACAGCAGGGTTTTATATTTTAAAATATCATGCAATATATTGAATTGAAAAGTAAGAAGTTCTCTATTACCGTATTTTGACCTTAGGAAAACTAATTTACTTGCAAGAAGATGGTGAAATCTTATTTTTTCTCCATATCTCAAATTTGCCAAGCTCCTCACTTAAAGCATATATACATAAAATAGACTGAAAATTCCAGTAACTTTCATGTAGCTCGGGTTTTTATAACTGTTTTGTTTCCTTTCTCATTCAACAAGGGTATATGTAATAGTAAGTAGAAAAAATGGAATTGATAATATCCAGAAGGCACTGGGAATTTGTAAAGATAATTAAACAAATAACTACAATCAACGAACAGATAATAGCTTAGAAAAGCATTGAAAATGAAAATGTCATACAGATTTAAATGTCAGATTGTAGGAAGACCATGAAAGAAGGAAAAAAAAGGAACCATTATTGGGTACTCCACTGTTAGTCACTAAGCCAGATCAGCTGGGTGTTTAAAAAACTGTCTACTCCTGTGACAAAGGTTATCCTATTCCCACTTTACAGAGGAGAAAACCGGTTCTGAAAGGTAAAATAACCAAATTAACTGTTTATGTGTGGTAGTATGAGGCCTGGGATTTATAATATGTCTATCTGGCTTTTTAATTCAAGCTCTCTATGCCATGATATCTGCAAACAGAATTGTATATTGGAGGTTGGGTTCTACATCTCCACCTTTAGTTAAAGATAGGTGAAGATGTTAATTCTCTTGAAAGAAATTCAACAATATTTTGTAGTAATATATGACAGTAATATCTTTATTCTTACTTTCAAAGAAACTCTCATTTTTAACTTCAAATGCACAGGTTAGAATTTAAAGTCATCTCCACATTAAAGGCAGATAATTTAGAGTTCACACTCACACAATGTCCCATAATAATTTGAAGTTTCTGATTAAGTGAGCCTTGCCTTCTTTTTCTGAGTATCATCTATTTCTCTTTGTTCCATAGATATCCATTTAGAAATCCCTAATCCATCTACTTTCACTGTAATGTTCAATGTTTTAAAATTCTTTGTTATCTATCCCAATGTAAAATATATATATAATAGGATTACTAGAGTGAGGGATGATTTCTCATTATTTGTGAGTTACAATATTAAAATATTCCTAAATTTGGGAAGTTTATATATAGGGTGCATATATACAATTTTCTATGAAAGTAATTCTAATATGAAATTCAATGTTTAGTTAAAGTCCTGGTGTCTGTTCAAAATAAGGTGTTTCTATTCAGTTTAAGTAGTTCTAATAAGTGTTAATGATTTAAAAAAAAAAAAAGGTTGCAATGACCTGATAAGATAATGTGCAATTATTGGTTTGGTTTCTCCTCTTAACTTACTTATAAACTAACTAACTTTCTTTCTTTCTTTCTTTCTTTCTTTCTTTCTTTCTTTCTTTCTTTCTTTCTTTCTTTCTTTCTTTCTTTCTGTCTGTCTCTCTCTCTCTCTCTCTCTCTCTCTCTCTTTTGTTGTTGTTGTTGCAGGGGGACTGGGCAGAGTCTCGCTCTGTAGCCCAAGTTGCAGTGCAGTGGCATGATCCCAGCTCACAGCAATCTCCATCTCCCGGGTTCAAGCAATTCTGCTGACCCAACCTCCTAAGTAGCTGGGACTACAGGTGCCCGCCACCATGCCCAGCTAATTTTTGTATTTTTGGTAGAGACAGATTTTGCCATGTTGGCTAGGCTGGTCTTGAACTCCTGAGCTCAGGTGATCCATCTGCTTTGGCCTCCCAAAGTGTTGAGATTACAAGTGTTAGCCACCGTGCCTGGCCTAAACTTTCAATATTTAAAAAGAAAAGAAGATGTAGCTTCAAATCAAAACACTTGTTGTTGAAAATAAAATATTTCATCTACAGGGAACAGGTTTCCAAAAATGATTTCTTTTTACTTGGGAAACAATAATGACATACTATGTTTACTATTATAAAAGATATGGATATAACAAACTAGATTTATTCAACTGTAATTATGTGTACTAAAAACCTGATCAAACATGATTAGCCTTCAACTAGACCATCAGATGACTTTTTCAATAAGTATACAATTTTATTAAAAATATTGTTTTCCCTAAAAGGCACCTAGATTTGACATGTGCTAATTTTATTTTCTAATCATTTTTATTTGGCAATAATATACAATATATAAAATTTTGTCTAGGATGGCAAATAAATAATTTTCTTCATATTTGAATTACAAAATTCCTTTCATACCAATCTTTGGTTGGTCTTGGAGAGTTTAGGATCCTCCATAAAAATTAGGATATCATGATATCAATAAACAATTTGAACTGTGAATCACCTGCAAAATAAATATATGCTACAATATATTGAATAAACATATGCTATAATACATCAAATAAATATATGCTACAATATATCAAATAAATAGTTGCATTGAGCAGGTTCTTTGTATCATAAAAGTGTTTACTCATTTGAAGGACAAATAGTTACTCTGTGTGAACAGAGTCTGTGTGTGTGTTGTATGAGGGTATTTGTGTGTGTTTGTCTGTGTGTATATCTATTAGACACATTTAATAGATTCTGTACTACTACCGCACATGTATGTAAAACCTTTATATAGGTGGTTAAAGTTCTCATTTCCCTTAGCACATTTGTTCATTAGATACTTGCTTGAAAATTCCAAGCCCATCATTGCAATACCTGTGATATTAAGTTGCATAAATAGCTTGTGATTTTTAGATTAATATTTTTTTTTCCTCTGAGAGAGGGGTGCATAATAAACCCTTTAAAAATGCCAAATGTTAAAATACAAAATGACGTAAAGTGAGCAATGAAGAAAATTGTTTATCAAATGGCATAATTATTTACTAATTATTCACTTTATGCTTTCAAAATACAGTATAGTGTTTGTGTTTATAATAGCTCTTTCATTTTTCATATGAAAGCATACCCATAAATATTTGTCTAAGTAAAGACCTGCTCTGTGTACAAATGATTGTTGAAACTGGGTGCTTGGAAAGAAGATCTTCAATGTTTTCACTGAGAAATAATGAAAATATATTTGATAAATAATTCATTTACACCTGCTGTGCATAATAATCACTCATGATGTTGGAGTTCTTTCTGAAATAGTTCTTCAAATAAGTTGTCCTTTGCACAGTGTTGTTTCCAGCGAGGAGACTTGAAAGTTTGAGATATTTCAATGAGCCTGTTGTCCTAGGAATTAGTACAATAAAATCAGTCCCCAAAACTTTGTGTAAATGATTTATCTTAAATGTGCAAATAGCTTGGTCAAGGTTTAAATTAAAAGTTTGTGAAACTAATAGCATTATGCAAATCCTAACTCATGTGCCACTTTTCCCCCCAAATATCTGTAAATGTAGCAAATTAAACTTGTACAAGTTTTAAAACAGGTGTGGAAAAAGCATTAGCAGTATTGTTTGTTCATGATTACCAACACGTGGTCTTTGAAGAACCATTAACTAGGAACTTGCTAGAACTGCAAATTCTCAGTCTCCAGCCCAGATCCACATATTACATACTCTAGGTTTAACAAATCCTCCAAAGAATTCTGATACTCAAGTTTGAGAACACCTAGTATGTTATAAGAGGGTACCATATTGAGGGCAAAGGTTTGTTTATATTTAAGAAGAATGTCATAAATGTTTAGCATATCCTAAAGATTAAGAATTTTTGAAACCGATATAATACTCCATCATTTCCAATTGCATTTTAGTGCAAACAAACATTTTTCTGCATTTTATTTTCAATTTATGTTTAAATAGTTTTTATATAAGTAGATGCTAAGTGTTTTTACCTCCATTTTCGGAATTCAGTTAGTATTTAATCATCTATAGCTTAATAAAATATACTGTAAGAAAATTTTAAAGCATACAAATACATTCCATTTTCACAGTAGAAAAAGAACCTTTTATTGTTTGGGATTTTTGTGTTCAAGGCATTGAATGTGTACTACAGTTCTTCATAATAATCATAATCATAAAAAGGCATTGATAAAAGCCTATCAGCCGATAAGATTTATTGTTATAGTGGTTTTAAAAAATAGAATAATGACTCATACATGGGAAACAATTAGCTTTCCAGTTAAAAGCAAAGGGAGATAAACTTCAATAAAATTCTAACAAATTCAAATAAATTTGACATTTTATTTATTTATTTGTTTATTTATTTATTTTTGAGACAGAGTCTTGCTCTGTTGCTCATGCTGGAGTGCAGTGGTGCAATCTTGGCTCACTGCAACCTCCACCTCCTGGGTTCAAGTGATTCTCCTGCCTCAGCCTCCTGCATAGCTGGGATTACAGACGCCCACCACCACACCCGGCTAATTTTTGTATTTTTGTGTTTTTAGTAGAGACTGGATTTCTCCATGTTGGCCAGACTTGTCTCAAACTCCTACCTCAGGTGATCCACCCACTTTGGCTTATCAAAGTGTTGGGATTACAGGTATGAGCCACCTCACTTTTAAAGAGGATTTTTTTTTTTTTTTTTTCCTGATCATTGATGTTGGACAGTTACATGTTTGGGATCTCTGACATTCTCAAACCATTTACTTAGTTGGAACTATTTCTTCCCATCCAAAAGTGAATTTCCATGTACTAAATTCACTGTTAAAATGACTTAGGACTATCTTCTCTAGTAATAGCTGGTACACAACAAATTTTGGAATGAATAAATGAAAGAGGGTGCCCTAACAATCACCAAGTTCTGGGACATTTTAGTAGAGTAGAGACATTGTTAATATGAATCTAGTACTTACAGGAGCTATTGAGGTGTAAAAATTGACTTGGTAGCTATTAGTAACAAACGGTAACTAAAATCATGAAGAGACTGAGACTCAGGGACAGTAGAGATACAAAGTCAAAGACAAAAATTTAAAATCCACAGATCAGCAAAATAGAAAAAAAAACTCAGAGGAGTAATTTTAAGGGAGGAGACCACCCTTCATAATGTCTTATGCCCAATTTCTGCCTCCAAAGAAAGAAGAAGTAAAAACTAAAAGGCAGAAATGAAATCCACAGGCAGACAGCCCGGCGCCACACCCTGGGCCTGGTAGTTAAGGATGGACCCCTGACCTAATAGATTATGTTATAGATAGATCACAGACATTGTATAGAAATGCACTGTGAAAATCCCTATCTCATTTTGTTCTGATCTAATTACCGGTGCATACAGCTCCCAGTCGCATACCCCCTGCTTGCTCAATCAATCACGACCCTCTCACACACACCCCCTTAGAGTTGTGAGCCCTTAAAAGGGACAGGAATTGCCCACTCGGGGACCTTGGCTCTTGAGACAGGAGTCTTGCCAATGCCCCAGCCGAATAAACCCCTTCCTTCTTTAACTCGGTGTCTGAGGAGTTTTGTTTGCTGCTTGTCCTGCTACAATTTGAGACAAAAATTATAATGAGAATATTGAGTCATTGCATAAATTGTGGTTTCATTACCAGAAGAATGACATGAAGAAATAAGCTGAAGAAAATAGAAAGGAGTCCCCCAAATTAAAGACAACATAAATAAGAATTTGATAAAAGGAAGAGCAAAATGTTCAGTAAAAACTCCATAACTATTGTCAAAGTAAATTACTTTTATGCAAGAGATTATTTTAGGATTTTATAAATTTAACAGATAAAGAAAACACAGTTTCATAGTCGAAGGAGAGTCTCATTGGTAGAAAAATAGAGCCCGAATTTAAGGATGATGTAATATATAAAAGGCTGAGACAGAGTTGACCTCATTAGATAAATTTTACCATTAAGCCCAATATGCTTTCTAATAGTCTTATTGGACTTAATGGCTAAATATTTTAAATATGCTTGTTATATAAAGTTTAAATATAATCCATGCTAATAGCAGAAACTTGAACTAGATATTCTGCAAAAAAACACAATTTTTTGAAGGTTTTGAACAATAGTAGGAAACAGATGACTTTATTTGACTTTAAAAACTTTTTTCTTTTGCTAACAGTGCTTTTATCGTATTGCTAACAATCAGGGAAACTTTCCCAATTAGTTTAGAAAGTAATTTAATTATCACCACCCCACCCGTGCACTCACTTAGGAATCAAATAACTCTTGGTCACTAAAATCAATTAATCCCACATCTGAAAGCTGGGTTTGCTGCTACAAAATGATGCATTAGAGATAGCCACTTGGAGAGACCAGGTAGGAGATAGAGGGATGCAACTGTGTAAGGACGTCTCCTGACATAATG
The DNA here is from genome assembly GCF_002776525.5 of Piliocolobus tephrosceles. NCBI lineage: Eukaryota > Metazoa > Chordata > Mammalia > Primates > Cercopithecidae > Piliocolobus > Piliocolobus tephrosceles. The sequence continues at coordinate 125,732,359 of NC_045437.1, forward strand.
TAAAGCTTAAACCTGACTTCACAAACTTAGTTTTTCTCTCTATTTTCTACTTTTTTTTTTAGTTAGTTCTCTCTAGAGCAGCAGTGCTGAGAAAGCTGCTGCTGTGAATGTTTGTTTCTGCAGAATTGCACATCTGATTGACATGCCTTGATTCTAGTAATTTGCCTCTGTGCACTGTGTTGCCACTCATGGTGGTAACGTCCACCAGAGCTCTGAAATCTTAGTAGGTATAGTTTTACTGACTCATTCCCACCCCAGCAGTCTATTAGGTGTTTCTGTAAAAAGGAGCTGAAACTAAATTTTCTTTAACCCTTTTTGTTGTGAAATATCTAATATACAATAGTAAACAACAGTATATAGGCAGCACAATTCATCACGAATACCTGTGTAATCACTACCTAGATTAAGGAATAGATCATGGCTAGCCACCTAGAAATCCAGTCCTTATGTTCCCTCCCAGTAATTGCTTACTGCCAATTACTTTAAAAAAATTCAGTTTCATAGTGTCACTATCTCAGTTCCTATTACATGTTTTGTTAATTAAGTATAAAATCCTAAAACCTGTTCTGTTAATTTTTTAAAATATTGATCAATGTTATTATACAGTATGTAGCTTATGGTATCTGGTATCATTCACTCCCTGGTATATTTGTAAGATTCAGGCATATGGTCCGGCATAGCTATATTTCTTTCATTTCCATTGATGTAAAGTATTCCATTATTTGCATATATAATAACTTAATTTATCCAAATAGCTACATAATGCTGCTATAAATATTTTTGTATGCATCTTGGAACATATTCCTCTTGATTGTATGCCTAGGAGAATAATTGCAGGGATATGGAGTATGCCTACATTTATATTTACAAGATAGGACCAAACTCTTCCCAAAGTAACTCTCTTTGCCACAGTGTAAGAAAACTCACAGTGCTCTATGGCTTTGTCAACACTTTGAGTTGTCAGCGCTTTTAATTCTTATGATCCTGGTGGTACATCATGATGTTTCATTATGTTGTAATTTTTCATTTCCCTAAATACCAATAAGGTTTATAAAATTTTCTCACTTTTGTTTGACATGTGTATCTTATTAAAGCCTCTTGCCAATTCATCTCTTGAGTTGTGTTGTCTTTTTCTTATTGATTAGTAGTTCTTTATATATTCTGGATGCACATCCTTTATCTACTGATGATTTGAAAAGATATTCTCCCACTCTGTGAATTGCTTTTTCATTCTCTTAATAACATCTTTGGAAAATGAGTCCTTAAATTTAACCTTGTCCAATTTACTAACATTTTCCTCTGTGGTTAATGCTTTGTGTGTTCTATTTAAGAAATACTGCCCTACTGCATTATAAAGATATTCTCCCAAAATTACATTCTAGAAAATTTTCATTTCTCATCTAAATATATAATTCCTTGGAATTCATTTTTAATATATAATGTGTGGTAGTGGTCAAATCACACTATTTTCAATATCGATAATCAGTTGTTTCAGTATCACCTGTTAAAGATACTATTGTTTCCTATTCCTCCATATCGCCACTTAGCCCAGATATCTGATAGAGGAAGTCCATTCCCCTTGCTCTTCAAGGCAGAATATGATGTCTGTTATTATTAACATTTTGCATTTTCATACTAATTTTAGTGTCATCCCATCATGTTCCACAAAAACTCCCATGCAAGAGATTATTTTAGGATTTTATAAATTTTAATAAACCTATGACTATTAACTAAATTTAATCCCCAGTTAATAGCTTTTCTATGAAGGAATTTTTAAAAATGTAAGGAAAAGATCATAAAACAATACAAAATAAAAATCTAGGTCTAGATGGATTTTGATGGAAATTGCAGGTAATCTAAAGATAAGCTTAGGGAGAGTTAGAAACTACATTACAGTGTGTCTTTCTCTACATAAACATGACACACACATTCATATTCTTCAATTTTCTTAAATTTCTCTCAATAAATATTTTGTACTTTCTTGCAGGAAGGTATTTATTACATGTTGTCTGCTGGGTATATTATTTGCTAAATTTTCAATGCCTTTTTATTATAAATCACATGGTTTTAAATTTTAATATTCTGTTTGTTGTAGCTATAAAGAAATGTAATTGATTTTCACACTTTGACTTGCTTCCAGAAACCTTACTAAACTATTTTATTAATTTTAATTTATCATGTGTGCTTTTTATTTCTATCTACATGTTATTATATGTGAATAATAAGAATGTTATTACTTCCTCTGTGATCTACATTAGTTTTCTATGTTGTTGTTATGGTTTACTGCACTGTGAGGGACTCCAGTAAAATGAAGATTGATGATGGCAGTCACTTAGGGCTCCATTTCAAGTAGAAGTCTTCAAAACTGTCAAGATAAGGCATTATTTTTTCCATGTCACTTTTCTTGTGATACATACATTTATTAGACTAAGTTCTTTCCTTTTCGTTTTCTAAGATTACTTAAATCATGCAATATTGAATGTGATCAAACCTTCTTTTCTCATGCTTTTCAAAATGGTATCATAATTTTTTTATTAATAATATGCTATGTTAAATTTATTTACCAATGTTAAACTAACCTTACATTCCTGAAATAAAAACAACCTCAATATGATGCATTACCTATTTTAGGTATATTATTGAATTAACTTTGCTAATATTTATATTAGGATTTTGAACTCTACATTCTTCTTGAAAATCAATGTTTGAAAATATCTTTTTTCTTGAAATGTCTTATCCTCATAATACAAATTGGAAAGCATTGTGCTTTCATTTTATTTTATTTTGCTGTTTTATATACGTTGTTGTAAGACAATTCTTCCTTGCTTAAATCCTTGGAGGTATTCACCAATGATCACATCTAGACCTAGATTTTTATTTTGTATTGTTTTATGATCTTTTCTTTACATTTTTAAAAATTCCTTCGTAGAAAAGCTATTAACTGCGGATTAAATTTAGTTAATAGTCATAGGTTTATTAAAATTTGTATTTTTCTTGTGTTGGTTATATTGTCATGTTATAATTATTTTCAAAATTGTTCATTATATCCTTATATCTTTATAATGTATCTACAGATTTTTAGAGTTCTTAATTTTTATTCTTGTTATTGACTATTCTACACTCTCTCTCTTTCTCTCTCTTCCCCTCTTCTAAGCTCAGAATTTGTTAGCTTTATTGATTTCTTGACTTTTCTTTATTTTTTTTCTATTTTAGTAATTCTGTTTTCATCTTATTTTAATTTAATTTTATTTATTTATTTATTTATTTTTAGTTTAAATTGCTGTTCTAGTACTTCTTAATAAGGATGTTTGGTTCACTGATACTCACCTTTTCTTTTCAAATATATGCCAAAATTTTTCTCTAAGAAAATATTTTTCTGCTTCTGGTAAGTTTTGATATATCGTTTTTATTAACATGCAGATAAAAACATTGTGATGGTTAGTTTTATGTATCAAGTTGACGGGCTAAGGTTTGATCAAATTGCTGGTAAAACATTATTTCTGGGTGTGTCTTCGAGAATATTTCTGGAAGAGATTACCATTCTGATTTGTAGACCAAGTAAAGAAGATCATTCTCATCAATGTATTATATATAACAGATGAGAATTATGAACTTCATTAAGAGCCCAAATAGAACAAAGAAATGGAGGAAGGGAGAATTCACTCTTTCTGTTTGAACTGAGACATCCATTTTATCCTGCCCTTAGATATTAGAGCCCCTGTTTCTTAAGTTTCTGGAATGTGCTCACACTTACACTACAGGCTCCCCTGGTTCTCAAGTGTTTGGACTCAGACTTTGAACTAAAGTACACCACTGGCTTTCCTGGTTCTCCAACCTGCACACAGCAGATTCCAGGACTTCTCCGTCTCCATAGTTGCATGAGCCGGTTTCATGCAGATAGATAGATTCTGTCAATCCTACTGATTCTGTTTCTCTGGAGAACTATGATTAATATAAACATGTTAAATTTACAATTAATTATTTTACCTTCAACCTTTGAATTGATTAAAAGTACTTTCTTCCATTGCAAAACATATTGGAGCTTTCTACTTAATTTTATTATGTCTGTCAGTCTTAAAAGACTTATTATAGTTAAAGTACTTTCTCTGTATGATTTCAAGGTCTTTTGACCCTAATAGAAACTTGCTTAATGACCCAGCATTTATACACATTCTGTAAATACCTGTGTGCTCATGAAAAATTGTTTTTTCCTTTATGTTTTGGGTGTAATTTTCTACACAGCATATCCTTTAGGTCAAATTTGTCAATTATGTTTTTTAAATATTTTATACCTTTTACTGATTTTTACCTGCTTTTTCTACCAGTTTCTCTGAGGGAGGTGTGATAAAATTTCTCATTTTATTCGTAGATTTGTTTCGGCTCCTTATAGTCTTATGAATTTTTGCTTTATATTGTGACATCATATTAAATCATTTATATGGTATTAGCAATGTTAGATCTCCCCAGTAAAGTAAAACTGTGATGGAATGCCTCCTTTTATCTTTACGGGTTTTTTTACATTAATTTCTAATATGCTTACCATTAGTGTAGCATTGTGAATTTTTTTGTAAAGTTACTATTTGTATGGCTTAGTGTTCCTTTTCTTTTTCTTTGATATGCCTGTCCTTATTGTTTACCCTCTTTATTGATAAATAATTTACATGATGTCCTAGTACATTTGGGCTGCTATAACAAAAAAATTATAGGCTGAGAGGCTTATAAACAACAAACATTTCTTTTTTTTGGCAACTAAGCAAATAATATTTATTGTAAGCTTCAATTTATCAAGTATAATATCACATTATCTTAAGGATGCTTTTAATCCAGGGTAAGGAAAGATTTGGCTAATCTCTAATTGTAAGACTGGAAGTCAGAATGAAGTAGGCTGAGAATCAACTCTGGCATCCCTGAACTCTATAACTTTGTAACCTTGGAGAATTAATTTATTTGAATCTTTGAATCTCTATCTCCTAAAAAAATTAATCACGTTACAGTGTTGTTGGCTGGGTGGGATGGCTCACGCCTGTAATCCCAGCACTTTGGTAGGCCGAGGCAGGTGGATCATGAGGTCAAGAGATCGAGACCATCCTGGCCAACATGGTGAAACCCCATTACTACTAAAAACAAAACCCCCAAAACAAAAAAAAACTCTCTGGGCATGGTGGTTGGCACCTGTAATCCCAGGTACTCGGGGCTTGAACCCAGGAGGCGGAGGTTGCAGTGAGCCAAGATCATGCTACTGCACGCCAGCCTGGCCAGCCTGGGCAATAAGAACAAAACTCCATCTCCAAAAAAAAAGGGTTATTGTTATGAAAATTATATATAAACACCTGAGGCACAGTAGTAATCTCTTTTCATATGCCTCTAACAAACTTACTTCTCACAGGCCAGAGACTTAGAAGTCCAAGATCATGGCACCATCAGACTCTGTATCTGTCTGGTAAGGGTTTGTTTCCTGATTCATGGACGTCTTTTCACTGTGTCCCCACATGATCTTATGGGCAAAGGATTTCTCCGGGTTCTCTTTTGTAAGGGCATTAATCCATTCTAAGAGGGCTTTACACTCATGACCTAATTATCTTCCAAAGACTCATATATCTAATATTATCATCTTGGTCATTAGGATTTCAACATGTTAATATTAAGAATATAGTCATTTGGTCCATTGCATATAAAATATAATTCACCAATTCAAATGATATATTTTTATGTTTTCACATGTTGTTGTGGATATCATTTATTTTTTCCAATCTGAAAATTTTTGCTAATACATTTAATACATTTATATTTAACATACATATTGATATACTTGGCTTTAAATATACCATATTTTTCCATCTTCTTTAGTTATGCCATTCTCTTTCTCTTTCCTTTATTCTTTTTTGTTTTGCTTGAATATTTTTATTATTCAGTGTTACCTTTTTTACTTCTAGAGTTATGCCCTTTTTATTTTTTAACTCAATTTACTGAACTGCTTATAGATTAAAGCTGTGCTAAACCCTGTAAGACATATTATTCAATAATATCAATATTCATCTAGATATTCCCCCTATTTACATTTACATTTCTTGTATTTTTTTCTTTTTGTAATTTCTTGGTTTTTTTGAAGTAATTTCTTGCTTTTTGAAAGATCATTTCCCTCATCCTACAGAATACCTCTAGCATGTCTTTTATTGTGAATCTTTCAAAGCTAAATTCTCTCATTTCTTATATTTCTGAAAACATCTTTATTTTGATTACATTTTTAAATTATAGTTTTGTGGAGCATAAAATTATAGGTTAATATTTCTATCCTTTCACTATTTAAAGATGTCACTCTATTATTTTTTGGTTTCCATTATTTCCATTAAAAACCCAAATGGTAATCTTATTGGTTTTTGAAAAATGGTATGTTCTTAAATCTCTAATTGCTTTTTAATCTGGCTCTTTTTAACTTTATTTCAAGAGATCTTAAGTACAAAACTGAGTTTCAATTATTTTTAGCATCGGATTTATAGTGCCCTTGATTCCGTGACTTGATGTCTTTTTCCAGTTTTGTCAAGTTCTCAGCCATATTTTTTTCAGATATTGCTTCTTTCCCATTTTCTATTTAATTTTCCTCAGATTCCAACTGTTGAGAATTAGATCCTTTTGCTGTATCACCTTTGTCTCATAGCATCGTTCTGTAATTTTCATTCTTTGACCTTCTCTACTTTATTCTATGTATTTATTTTCAATCTATTTCTTATTTGATTAATGCCCTTTTAAACTGTGACTGTGTTAAAACTATCAATTGGTTCTTAATTTTAATTATTCATCGCTAATATTTCCATTTATTATTTTAACATTTTCAGTCATATGCTAATACTCAATCTTTGCTTTAATTATTTGACATAGGGAGCATTATTATTTCAAAATCTGTGCCATATCACATACCATTTGGAACTAAGTGGCCTTTCTACCATTGTTTTTATTGCTTTTCCTCATGTTGTATTCTCTATTCCTGTTCCTGATTATTTTTATTGGGTGACAGATTTTTTTTTTTTTTTTGAAAAAAGTGTGTAGAAATTATTTGACTCTAAAGAATGTTAATGGTTGCTTCTTCTAGGTAACAGGGGCACTAGTGATCCGGGATTTCCTCAATTCAATTCTAGCTAGTGAGAAAATACAAAATTAAACTGTAATTTCTGCAGGGTACTACTTAGTTTATCCTTACTCCTATGATCCCACTCTGAACCCCTATTAGTCCTCGCTTATCCCCAGGAGATTGTCAGAACTGCTCAAACTACTTACCAACCCATTAAGGACCTGGAACACACACACAGGGGAAAGTATTTTGCCATGAATCTACCCTTGATAACTGCTTGTTAATGCTGTTGCTTCCACTAACATTTCTGGAGTCTAGTATTTCTAGTTGCTCTCATCAGGAAAACTTGATTTGAATTATCTACTGCACTATTACTGTGCATTACTCCCCTGCATTTAAAAAAAAAAAAAAAATCTTTTAGTTACGACACTGGCATAGCTCCAAATAGAACCATAAGGCAGGCAATAAGAAAATGTAGGTGTTATAAAAACTGCAAAAAAATGTTGGTGTGGAAAAAGAAAATTTCTCAGTTGGGACTATTATCTCCTTTTAAATCAAACTCCCCTTCTTCCAGCCAAAACATCTAAACATAAAAACATAAATAAGATGTCTTGTGAACTCCAAATTTTTCATATTATTTTCTCTTGTTAAATTTTTAAATTTAAAAAATATAATATGTCTTACTATAATAAATTTAAAAATCTAAATTGCATGAGAAAAATCAGATGCAGTCATTATCAAAAAGTTTACATAAGAAATATAAGTCTATAAACAACTAACTTTAAATATATTGCATAGAGTATATGTATATGTTTTTCTTTTTTCATATTAAATTATGATCAAGTGACTTTGTATTTTAATATTTGAGAGATTCTACATTTTACTTGTGTTTCTGTACCAAAAGAGTTGATGGGCGTAATATGGGGAATCTAAACTGGGGACATAAAAGTAGAAAATAAAGCGATTTTGAAAAGCAGTCGATACCACATAGAGGAGCAGGAAATAGGGAGGAAAAAATGAGCAAAGAAAAAAAAAAGTATTTAGGAATCAAAATATAAAATCCATACATATGTAATGACTATAAGAGTATGATTTTTTAAAAAATGTTTAAAAAATATCAAAAGTTAGTGTCATGCATTTTCACTAAAAATAAGAACAGTTTGGGAAAGTAAGATGGCATTTAACAATAATTTAAGAACAATTTCACCAACTGTTTGCCCTCTTATGTCACAGGCAGAGCATTCACTCTAAACATCTTAATTAATTCATGTGTATGCGTACTTTGATCTATTGAGAGAGGATTTATGACACCTGTTTATTTCTAAGTAAAGAATATTTTAATGACAGCATAGGTCTGTCAGAGTATTTGAAGTTCATGAATTCTATCAATGAAAGCAGATTAAAGGCAAATAACTGTCACAAAGGGAAGATGTAATTATTGGGAAAGAAAAAAATCACATGATACTTTCATTATTATTATTTATTCATTTATCTTTTGCCATATAAGAGTCTGTCCTTTTTATTGGCTCAATCAAAGCCACTGTTAGCTCAAGGAGAGAACAACGGCAATCTCTCTCAGAATTACCTACAATTCCCATTGAAAATGAAGATTCATGAGAAACCTATGAATACAAATAGCATGAAACCCAGAATTTCCCTTTACCACATATTCTCTGGAGGATTCCTTATACTAAATTGCTACAGTGAGGCCTAGGGACCCTCTCCATCACCAGTATAGTCCACAAGCTAATTCTATATTGAAGAATGCTGGTGATTACTATTTGAAGCCCATGTTACAATAGCAAGACATCCAAAAATACTTTGCTTTAGACATTAGTCACATTCTTGGTGTTGTGATCAGCAGAGCATGAAGAACACAGAAATGGAGCCTTTTGTTTACTTTTAAAATTGTCTTCATTCTTGTCCTCTGAGATTGAGGTTGAGGTTGAAGGAGCAAGTCTGTTTTTAGATGGATGGATGGATAGATAGAGAGATAGATCACCAATTCTTTCACTCTACTGCACTAATAGAATATAATGTGTCTCTTTTATTTTAAAAATTGACATCATTTGACAGTTATTATATGAGATATATTTACTTAATTTTGAATAATCTTTTGATTAATATTCACTAAATAATATATTCACTTATTGGAATAAATTTGATTTATTTTGTTTATAAAACCAAAATTTACATTTTTAAAGCAATTTTTAAATGAATTCACTTATAAACTAGTCTCCTCTGCATTTTATAATTCTCCTATTATTCCTTGAATAATTTCTCCTTGAATGATATCTTATCATTCAATGCAACTCACACACAGTGTCCATATCATTCATAGGCAGAGGTACATGAGGCCAAAAATAAAATTGAATAAAGATGATAACTTTACAGCATAATTCAAGTGAAAAAGTACTAACACATAAGAGATTATGTTAACATTTTGTTTTTTTTAGATACCATCTTAAAATAAGTATAGTCTTGATGCAGTGACTTAATCTACTCAACTCACTTATTTTCAGTATAGTACAGTGTTTAAGTCCTTGGAATCAGAAGTAAGACAAACATAAGCTGAATTCTGGCTTTGCAAAGTAAACTAGGCAAATAGCCTACTTTCCAAGGAAACCTTAGAGTTCTCAGCTATAAAACTGGGATAAAACAGTACCTAATTTTTGGCCTGGCGCTGTGGCTCACACCTGTAATCCCAGCACTTTGGGAGGCAGAGGCAGACATCAACTGAGTTCAGGAGTTGGAGATCAGCCTGGCCAACATGGAGAAATCCTGTCTCTACTAAAAATTAGCCAGGTGAGGTGGCGGGCGCCTCTAGGCCCAGCAACTGGAGAGGCTGAGGCACGAGAATCACTTGAACCCGGGAGGCAGAGGTTGCAGTGAGCCGAGATCGTGCCACTGTGCTCTACCCTGGGAGAAAGAGTGAGACTCCGTCTCAAAACAAAACAACAACAACAACAAAAACACAGTATCTAATGTTCACGTTATTCTGAGGCTCAGCAGAATCTACATTCCACGAAGGCAAAAACTTTGCTATTTCTTTCACTGTTAGATTCCAAACACCAAGAACATGATGTAGCAAATGGTGGGTATTCAACAAATAATTATCAAGTGAATGAAAAAAAGAGTAAGTCAATAAGCAAGATGCTTAGTGCAGTGTTTAACATTAGTAAGAGCAAAATAAATGATAGCTATTATTACTGTTTATGTATTTCAAGGAACTTATAATCATATATTGCCTATTTAATACCACTGTCGGTGCCTTTAGCCCCTTCACATTTCTAATGGGTTCCAGATAGCTAACAGAACAACAATACCTGGGCATAAATATTTAGGCTTATGTAGAAAAATGTTATAAGAATTAATCTTTTTCAACTCATCTCTGACAAGATGCCCTTATAATTTACTTTGTAGGAACCCTGTATAATATGAGTTGGGAACTATATTAAACTATTTGTATATTTCTAAGCTGTAAGGAAACTTCTAAGGCTATACTTGATATGCATAATGTTGCCATGGGAATAAATATAAAAATGAAACAAAGCAAGGCTTACTTCTTAGGAACATTATTTCATTGAACTTGTTTTATAACAAAATGCACAGATCTTTTTTAAAATGAAAAACTGTAATGATATCATCAGTCGAACTGGTCTTGAAAATTATTTTATTTTATAAGAGTCACTGGCTAGTACAGATTCTGACTGGTCTCAAATTTATATAGGCTCTATGTACACTTCATATGTCTGATATTACCATATTAATCAGTGCAAGAAATATTTTTTAGTATCCATGGCATAAAAATATCTATGAAGAGAAAGAAAACAGAGGAATATATATATATAGACTCTGCATATGAGAACCTTAAAGCATTAGAAAATTAGGAGACAAACGTATATGCCTATGAATCTAGCACTGTGGTTAGGAGGCTTACACTGGTGTCATGTATTTTGAACCCAAATCTTGGGACTATCTCTTTTTAGTTATTTGATTTTGCAAAATTTAAATTCTCTTATCCCACTTTCTTCATCTATTAAGTGGATATACAAATGAATTAGTAAAATAAAATAATTCAAGCAGGTTGCTTAGTATATATCATATATATCTCAGTATAATGTAAAAACTTGATAAAAGCCAATTTTTACTTTTGTATACATTCAAGGCAAATTACATCTATATGTATATATTCATGATATAGACAATGAAATTAATGGGAAGATCATATAGCATGGGTTTAGCACATAAAGTCTTCTTATAATATAACAGAGCATAAGTATATCCTCCAATAATATATAAATTCAGCAATTCCTACACAAATGCCCAGGAACCACAAGGAAAAAACAATGATAAAAAGGAAGAGATCAATGACATTTTGCCTGTGTGACTCAGCAATTCTCACAAGCTTTTGCCCATCAATAATGCTTATTTTATCACAATAAGTAAATAAAATTAGTTTCAGAATGATATCTAAATATTAATTAAATGTTATTTCTGGTGTTATGTGACTTAGTTTTTTGCAATCACCTTTGATTATATAGGATTAAATGTACGTAGGCTTAAGACTGAGATAAGCTAGTTCAATTTATGGTTTGTTTTACTTTCCATTTCGAATCTCACTTTAAAAGCCATTTGCATCAGTTTATTTCTTCTAAAAAATGTTCAAGCCATTTTTAATTAAATCACACTGCTTTTCATGTGATAAGTCAGTTCCCTTCTGACCTGTGTGAATGGTCATCTGACTGTTCGAAAACAGCCTTGGAAATGAATGTGGACAGCTTTATTTCTTGGTATATAATCATTATTAAAGTATTTACTACTAAGTATAAAGATTAGGTTTCTAATATCATCATTCACCAATCTAAACTACACAATAATTTTCAATTTGTCATTATCACTTACTTAAAGAGCTCACATTTTTGTATACATTAACATTTTTTCAATGCTAAAATGGAAATATCTATAATGAATATTACCAAAGATAACCTCTTCCTTAGTTTTACCTTTTTTGTCTAATCTTTGCCTATCTTGACAGGATACACAAAATATATTTGGCTTCTGGTAGAATAGTCTGAGTAAGGAAGACCATAAGAATATTTTGTGACTTTGCATGAAAAAATTTTATAACAAGGAACTTGAATTACTAAATATGAGGTAGGAGGTGGGACTTGACTCCGAAGGCAGGGTTTGGACACCAGACCAAACTGAGATCTAGCTAAAACAGGGACATGTGAGAATAATATATATTAATAAAACAGGGACACGTGCTGCTAAAGACATATAAGAGTCAATATCTAATATATTTCTGAATGTAGTCCTCAGCTTTCCATAAGACACACCCACCCGTGTGCCATGTCAGTTTACCATTGCCATGGCAACACCTGAAAATTACCATCCCTTTCCATGGCAATGACCTGATGACCCAAAGCTTACCAACCTATTGCTAAAAGTAGACCATAACTTAGAGATGGTAACAGAGATTATAGTTAAAAGAGCTATTGCAGAAACCTATGTGTAAAATAAAGATGTTCAGGGCTTGGACCAAGTTCATGGAAATCAAAGTGGAAAGATAAGGTTCTAAGAGTGATTTCTAGTATAAAATGAATAAACTTGGTGACTGGATATATTTAGTTCATGTTTTAAAACAATACAAGTATGAGGTGTACAAGAATAAGCAAAGATAGGCCGGGCGCAGTGGCTCATGCCTGTAATTCCAGCACTCTGGGAGGCCGAGGCAGGCGGATCACGAAGTCAAGAGATTGAGACTGTCCTGGCCAACTTGATGAAACCCTGCCTCTACTAAAAATACAAAGATTAGCTGGGCATGGTGGCACACACCTGTAGCCCCAGCTACTTGGGAGGCTGAGGCAGGAGAATCACTTGAACCCGGGAGATGGAGGTTGCAGTGAGCCGAGATTGCGCCACTGGACTCCAGCCTGGGCGACAGAGCAAGACTCCATCTCAAAAAAAAAAAAAAAAAAAAAAAAGAAAAAGAAAAAAGAGGTAATGACCAACTAAGAAACACTGTCTGTCTTCTATATATGCTGTTTTCAACCCTGGGGAACATGTGAGGTGTGTGTATGTGTGTGTGTGTGTGTGTGTGTGTGTGTGTATGGTGATGACAGAGAAAAAGGAACATGCCAAATGTACAAATTTGTACACTGAATTTAAAGCTTTAGGAGAGACAAAAGAGAACCCTTCTGTTGCTGAATCCATATGGTTGTCAACAGTAAAAATTTATTTGGTACCTATTACATGCCAAGCACAGACAAAAATTGGATATCCAATAGCAAATGAGATAAAATATATGCCTACCTATATTGTTCTTATATAACACAAAGAAGAGGCAAATGGGGAAGATAAACCAATAAACAATATAAAGTTAGGTATTGATAAAAGATGGATATATCCATAGATTGATTTGATAGCAGAGAATAGTCTATGTGTGTCTATTGCAAATGTCCCGCATTTCACCATATGTAAATTGATATTTAATAGCTGTTTACAATAGTGATTATCAAATTTTTTCTGAAACTCAGAAAAATGGGTAACTTCACACAACTACTGTGCTGCATGCATGTACATGCATGATGATGATAGTATTATCATCACCATTATTATTATTAATAATATTGGCCATAGTAATGGTAGTTGGAACAACACTTTTAAATCCTTTTAGGGTTTAAAGAATAAGAGGTAACATGCATGGAACTCTTGTTAAATTCTGGATATGTCCTATGCACCATAACTTCATTACCTCATTTAATCCTCAGTTAGCCTCATAGAGCCCTATCAGTTACATAATGTTAATATTCTTTATATATTAGAAAGGAAGAAACTGAGATTCAATTTCACAACTATCATTGTGACATTTCTATGGTAAATGTCTTGCTTTTCTTATTTTTTCCAGACTGTGAACACTTAATACTGTCCACAGAAAGGAAAATCATTAAACATTTCAAATTGTGATTATATTTTGATATGGTTTAGCTGTGCCCAAATCTTATCTTGAATAGTAGTTCCCATAATCCCCCCGTGTTGTGGGAGGGACCTCATGGGAGGTAATTGGATTATGGGGGCAGTTACCCCCATGCTGTTCTCGTGGTAGTGAATGAGTTCTTATAAGATCTGATGGTTTTATAAGGGATTTTTCCCCCTTTGCTCAGCACTCATTCTCTCTCCTGATGTCCTGTGAAGAGGTGCCTTCTGCTATGATTGTATGGAACTATGAATTAATTAAACCACTTTCCTTAATAAATTACCTAGTCTCGGGTATTTCTTCATAGCAGTGTGAGAACAGACTAATACAGTAAATTGGTACTGGTAGAGTGGGGTGCTGCTATAATGATACCTAAAAATGTGGAAGTGACTTTGGAACTGGGTAATAGGCAGAGGTTGGAACATACTGGAGGGCTCAGAAGAAGACAGGAAAAGGTGGAAAAGTTTGGAACTTCCTATATATTTGGAGGGCTCAGAATACAGGAAGATGTTTGAAAGTTTGGAACTTCCTAGGGACTTGTTGAATGATGTTGACCAAAATGCTGATAGTGATATGGACAATAAAGGCCAGGCTGAGGTGGTCTCAGATAGAGATCAGAAATTTGTTGGGAACTGGAATGTGATCCATGCTATGTGTTAGTGAACAGACTGGCAGCATGTTGCCCCTGCCCTAGAGATCTGTGGAACTTTGAACTTGAGAGAGATGATTTGGGGTATCCAGCAGAAGAAATTTCTAAGCAGCAACGTGTTCAAGAGGTGGCAGAGCATAAAAGTTTGGAAAATTTGCAGTCTGATGATGTGATAGAAAATAAAAACCTATTTTCTGAGGAGAAATTCAAGCCAGCTGCAGAAATTTGCATAAGTAATGAGAAGTCAAATGTTAATCTCCAAGAAAGTGGGGGAAAATATCTCCTGAGCATGTCACAGACCTTCATGGTAGCCCCTCCCATCACAGGCCTGGGAGCCTAGGAGGAAAAATAGTTTTGTGGGCCAGGTCCAGGGAATTTCATCCTAGCCACTCTAGCTACAGCCATGGCTAAAAGGGGCCAAGGTACACTTTGGGCCATTGCTTCTGAGAGTGCAAGCCCCAAACCTTGGTGGCTCTCACATGGTATTGGGCCTGTGAGTACACCAAAATCAAGAACTGAGGTTTGAGAACATATGCCTAGATTTCAGAGTATGTATGGAAACTCTTGGATGTCTAGGCAGAAGCTTGCTTCAACGGCAGAGTCCTCATGGAGAAGCTCTGCTATGGCAGTGCAGAAGGGAAATGTGGGGTTGGAGCCTCCACAGAGAGTTCCCACAGGGGCACTCCCTACTGGAACTGTGAGGAAAGGGCCACCATCATCCAGCCCTCAGAATGGTAGATCTACCAACAGCTTGCACCATGTGCATGGAAAAGCAGAAGATACTCAACGCCACCATGGAAACAGCTGGGCCAGAGGGCTGCACTTTGCAAAGTCACAGGGACATAGCTGCCCAAGGCGGTGGGAGCACACTCCTTGTATCAATCAGTATCTCCCAGACATGAGACAGAGTTAAAGGAGATCATTTTGGAGCTTTAAGATTTAATGACTAGCCGGGCATGGTGGCTCATGCCTGTAATCCCAGCACTTTGGGAGACTGAGGCAGGCAGATCACCTGAGGTCAGGAGTTCAAGATCAGCCCGGCCAACATGGAGAAACCCCATCTCTACTAAAAATACAAAATTAGCTGGGTGTGATGGTGCACACCTGTAGTCCCAGCTACTCAGGAAGCTGAGGCAGAAGAATCGCTTGAATCTGGGAGGTGGAGGTTGTATTGAACTGAAACCATGTCACTGCACTCAAGCCTGGATGACAGAGTGAGCCTCTGTCTCAAGAAAAAAAAAATGATTAATGACTGTCCTGTTGGATTTTGGACTTGCATGGAGCTGGTAGCCCCTTTGTTTTGGCCAATTTCTCCCTTTTGGAACAGCAGCATTTACTCAGTGCCTGTACCCCCATTGTATCTAGGAAAGAACTAATTTGCTTTTGATTTTACAGACACATAGGTGGAAGGGACTTGCCTTTTCTCAGGTGAGACTCAGACTTGGACTTTTGGGTTAATGCTGGAATGAGCTAAAACTTTGGGGGACACTTGTAAAGGCATGATTGTGTTTTGAAATGTGAGGACATGAGATTGGGGAGGGGTCAGGGGCAGAATGATATGGATTGACTGTGTCCCCACCCAAATGTCTTCTTGAATTTTAGTTGCATAATCTTCATGTGTCATGGAAGAAACCTGGTGGAAAGCAATTGAATCATGGGGGCGGTTACCCCTATGCTGTTCTCATGATATTGAGTTCTAGACAAATCTGATGCTTTTATGAGGAACTTTCCCCACTTTGCTCAGCACTTCTCCTTCCTGCTGCCATGTGAAGAGGGACATGTTTGCCTCCCCTTCTACCATGATTGTAAGTTCCCTGAGGTCTTCCCAGCCCTGCACAACTGTGAGTCAATTAAACTTCTTTTCTTTACAAATTACCCAGTCTCGGGCAGTTCTTTATAGCAATGTGAGAACAGACTAATACATATTTCAAACCTATATTAGTTCCTTTATAACACAATTAGACAGATTATTCAACCCATGTGGGAAAAGATGGTGTCTTTTCCTCTTTAGTTCCATTTAATAGCTAGCATAATCCCTGACACTCATGGATCCTTACAGTGCTTATTTTTCACTTTTGGCTCTAATAGTGTTTCTATTAACCTTCACCTATTTTTCATGATCACACCTCTCTTTTGGAAATTTCTAATCCTGTACAGGCTTAGTGGAAGGTAGTTTAATTCTTACCATTGAAACCATCAAAATAAGATTCTCCTTCTTCTCAAGCTCATGGAGGCAACATACATATACCTCAAGTTCAGTCAGACCAATGCCCCTGTAAGAACTCTTGAGAGAGTAATATAATCTTGGGAGTGAAAACTTGACAGCATGACCTAAGGACCTCAGGACATGAGGCCCCATTCACTGTAGCAACAGATGCAGCTTCTGGAGGACTTGCCTTTCTAGAGTGTGAATTTCATGTGCTTCTTGCTACATTGGCTCATAATCTGTCAACTAGGCTCCATCTTCAGGTATGAGGATAAGTAAATCAAATTAAATTTGGTTGGACCAACTAGGAATCATAATTTTATTATACCTGAAAAGAGACATGGATTAACTGATATCATGGAAGGGTTGCAGAATTTGCCACTTTGGCACAAAATTATTTTGAGTAAAATGTACTTGGTAAAACAGCAAGTACAAGAAGGGCACTCTGACCTCCCTTTTTTTCTTCCTGAAATTAGGCAATTAGAACCCCTAAATAGTAGGTATTATCCATATGCCAGGAGGAAAGTAAGATTCTTATTACCAGGGACAGAGACTTGAGGCTGAGAAAAATCTGTACAAACAAGCTTCGGAAACTAAACCTCAATTTCCTACTCAGGTCTCTATGATTAACTACGTGTATTAACTTTACAAACAAACCCAAGCCCTCTTGCCTTGTTTCATTTTCACAATCTGTTAGTCTCTGTTCAGCTCAGTATGTAAAGCTTCAACTTTACCTCCTTTCTGAGTTTTCATTTTCTTATGAGAGCTCCTGTGTCATGTAAAACTCCTGTTTCAGACATGTGTATGCTTTTCTCCTGGTATTCTGTCTTATGCCAATTTAATTCACAGACCGAGGTGAAAATTCTAAGAGGACAGAAGTTAATCTTGGCCCTCCGCCCCCGACAACACCATCATAGATGCATGTTTCAAATGGTTATATATTGTATCCAATTTCCATTTATATTCAAAATAAGGAATGTTTTATGGTTTAAGGACAATCTTCCTCTTAACATTTAGGAGATAATTACTATATTTTATTTCCAAGTACTGTTGTTGGTGGTATTTGATTGCCACACACTTATTTTGGGTTATGGGAACAAACAGACATCAGCAGAAGGTATTCTTAAAAATGTAGGCTGTGTACATCTGAGACATGATATTTATTTTATATGAATATACCTAATGTTATCATTCTTCTTTGGTATGCACTTAGTTTGCAAATATCAGAGCAATGAAGTTAAGCTATAACCCAAAAAGAATGATATCCATCATCAACCTTCTCAACTTCTGTATTTGGATACATTATATATTAGTATATTAAGTTGCCTTCTAGTAATTTCCTGTTACTATTCTATAGCTCTTTCAATGCATTCATTTTACTAATTTTGACTACAGTTTGGTTATGCTTTAATCTGGTTTTCACATACTCTTTCAAAATTTTTGCATTTGAATTCAGATTAGACAAGTGCTAAAGACATGTGAGAATCAATATCCAATCTATTTCTGAATGTAGTCCTCAGCATTTTTATCTTGAATTAAAACAACTGCAAGTGCTCACAGTACCACCTTTAATCAAGTGTAACCATAAACTACAAAGAATTTAAAATGAAATGAGTATAAGACATTTCACACTCCAAGCAGTAAGATGATAATAAGTTTCCACCTGTTAACATATGAATAACAGTGTTAAAGAGCGCAATGTGCCGGAGGTATTACAAGTCTGTGCAATATTACATGTGTCAAGAAATAGTTTGCTTGTTAGCAACTGGTTAGAGTATCACAGCAAAGTGAATTCCATGGGGGAAACTGGTTGCATAATAAGGAAAAGGGGAAATCTTCATTTCTTTAGTTATTTAAAATAACCTGTGAAGAGCACTGGATAATATAGCAAGGAGGATTTGCCTCTGAGGGTATTAGATGACCTACAGTAATGGATCATTTCCCTCTCTAATGTCGGTGATTAACATGTCACAATTTTGAAAGGCGCACTCAGGAGAAAGAGAGACAGTGAAGACTAATACAATAAGACAAGGCGTGGCACCAAGAAGGGACATCCAATACCAGTGATTTTGGTAATAGGAAGAGGCAGAGCACATGGTTAGACCATCACATGATAATAAGAGGTTGTTAAATGCCATTTTAAAAGATTATTTCACTTTCATCTTATAAGTGATTTTTTCTGTTAGATAAAATGAAAAGTATTTTAGCACTAGACTGAAAATCTAAAAATGAAAAAAATAAAGCAAGTCAAACATAACATCATACACTTTACTTAGAATTTTTAAAAGAAGATTAGAGCTTAATAAAGGCCAAGGCCAAAATGAAAGCTCAACAATACTCCTGTGTTGCTTTTTTATGGTTGAAAGTGAAAAAAGAAAAAACAAACATCCATGAAAAGGCCATCAGTGGGTGCTAAGTTAATGTCTAAATTATGTCTAGAATAAGCATTCCTCTTTTTTTATCTCTTTTTCTAAATATAATAAGATTAAGAAATTCTGTTTCCCAATATGTGTCTAGAAGGAGTTGAGTTTCACCAGCATTTAGTTGGAGTTGAACAGTAAATTTTGAATGAATTTTTTCTGAGACCAAGTAGAGAACTAAGCCCCTCCCCTCAACACACACACCAAAAAAAAAAAAAAAAAAAAAAAATTACCCAATGAAGAAAAAATGTGGTGAGGAGAAGTTTAAAACTTAATTTTTAAAAAGTGTTATTTGAAAATCATGACAACTATATTCAATATATTTTCAAACACGTTTTACTTTTCCGTAAGCTCCCAGCTTCACTGATTGCTTGACTGTATTATACTCTTTTTCCTTCAGTGAACCCTAAAAAGGAATCCAATACCAAATAGTCCTCAATTAATAATTGTTAATCTCTTGGTTGATTACTCATTGATTATTCATTTGTGCAAGTATTTATTTATAAATCATAGAAAATATTGAATTTCTTGATGAATGAGTAATCATGCTAGTTATATGTTGTGGCAGTAGTTTTTAAAAATATTTTATCTTCCAGAATAATGTGAATGTTGTATAAAATAATGGTATAAGTAAAATCACATAATAGTAAGGCAAATTAGCACAGTAAATGGTTAAGAAATTATTCTTGGCCGGGCGCGGTGGCTCATACCTGTAATCCCAGCACTTTGGGAGGCTGAGGTGGGTGGATCACGAGGTCAGTAGATCAAGACCCTCCTGGTCAACATGGTGAAACCCCGTCCCTACTAAAAATACAAAAATTAGCTGGGCGTGGTGGCCCTTTCCTGTAGTACCAGCTACTCAGGAGACTGAGGCAGGAGAACTGCTTGAACCGGGAAGGTGAAGGTTGCAGTGAGGCGAGATTGGGCCACTGCACTCCAGTCTGGTGACAGAGCGAGACTCCATCTCAAATAAATAAATAAATAAATCTTAAAAGTAATCATGGCCCCCCTAAGACCAGAAAGGTATCTTTAACCAGTCTCCTATTGTGAAGCAAAGCTGAACCTAAACTCTCCTGAACCACTATTAGTCAATCCCCGCAGCCCAAAGGGAAAACTCTCACAGCAACCAGATAATCAAGGAAGCGCCAAAGCGGTCATTATACTAACCCCATGCAGGGAAGATCCATATAGGAGGATTTTGATTATTTATTTAGCATACCAGGTTTCACAATTTAGATTGAGAAGAACTAACAGGAGCATGCTGATAGCATGTCTGCTATAGAATAATGAAAATTTGTAGTTTGTGTTTCCTACTGAGCAAAAATGGGAAGTCTGTTCCTCAAGTAACTACAAATAGTTTATATAAAGCCTAGTGAAGAAAATGGACACACACACACACACGTAATGTATGTATTTTAGCTAGGTTTATAAGGGCCACTCAATACCTGTAAACATCTAAGAATAATTAAAGCTCAGTGTCCATAAAGAGTGCCATGCCTAAATTAATTATTTGAATCATGTGCCTTCTCAAATGGTTCCCTGCTGGATACAGTTGGGTAGAAAACTGTTGGGAAGCAAAAACTGTCCCATATGCAAGTAACAACGGGAAATTCTGCTTGCTTTTAAAATTATGCGAAGTTGTAGATTATCTCCTTAAAGGCTCAACTAATTTAACATAAGTGGGTGTAGGATCCTCTATTCGGAGCACACATGTTAACACTCTTTGCAAAAATATTTCCTCAAAAAAGTCTGGGGAGCTCTATCTAATCAATGACAGAGTTGAGAATGCATTGGCTAAGGGTTGGGAAAATTAGTAGTTTGCACTAGCTAAGAGAGGGAGTGATAGCTTATATTGTAATAAAACAAAAAATATGTTTCAAAAATTTCTCTGTATTTTTTTATTTAAAGAACCTGTGACTCATTCTAAAATAAGTCAAATATAAAACTCTTTAGCCTATACTAAAGTTTCCTTTATAAACCAATATTTCCCATCGAAAGATTGGGAAAACATATTTGGATGTCATTGCTTTACTTTTTGCTTTATTATATCAAGCTGAAAAACTAATGTCAAAAGATTCCATAGGACGTACATTGGAAATATCATTCAAACCAATTTGAAACTTTTTAAAAAATGATTCAAATTGATCTTTCTCCCAAGAATTGTTTTCCCAGATGAACAGCCTCTGGCAAACATAATTTTAAACAATTTATAGTTATTGCAAACATATTTTTCCTAAACCAGAGTAATGGCCTGTAACTGGTATCTGTGATTCGCTCTCTATACAAAACCTATGAGTATGTGAAATCTCACTCAGATCATGATTCCCTTCCCATTATATAGAGTCTACAATTCAAACTTGTTCCCATATCACAAGAGTTCTTTGCAGACTGGTCCTTGTCTACTTCCTACATCTTGTATCCTAGCATTCTCCTTCTTGCTCTTTAGGATTCAATAACATTGGCCTTATAATTTGTTCTCAGAAATGCCAGAATTAGTCTTACTTTACGATTTTTGCACTCACCATTCTCTCCGCCTGGAAAGCTTTCTCTAGACCTTGATGTGGATACAGCTTCTTTGAATGCAGGTTTCAGCTCACATAATTGTCACATCTGAAAGAGGACTTAACTATAATATCTAAAGAAGCACACCTGCAGGCATTGTCAGTGCAAGTCATTTTTATCATAGAGCTTACCATAGTCCAAAGTGATCATCTTTATTTTTCCCTCTCTACCAGAATATAAACTCTATGGGAAGAGTCAACTTAAATATAATCTTCACAGCTGTACTTCCAATACCTAGAAAACCACGTGGCCCATAGAATATACTCAATAAATATTTGGAGAATGAACTAACCTGGATTAACGTATCATAAAACATAAATTTAAATTAATTTTAAAACTCCAGGAATGCATGCAATTAGATAGTGGTCTAGAGTAAATGTGTTTTTGATATCAAATTCCTAAGATATACAGTTAACCCTAAAAAGATAATTTTATTCTTCCTTTAAATCATGCAAGTATTTTCTTACAGAAGTTCATATAATTTGATGGCCATAATAAAAATCCATTTTTTTCTTAATTAGTTTTATTGCAAGTGTTTTTTTAATGAAATAAAATATAATTAATGAAGTATGCAAATATCAAGTAAGAACTATGATTTTAAAATCAAAATTTGTGTTCTACAAATATATTAAGACAGATCTAGAGGATACATATTAATTATGTATGACTGAAACAGTAAATGTACTTGATTTGTAGGGAAAATCGAAGTTGCATCTATGGTGCTCTGGCAAAACCTCATTGCATAACATTGCCAATGATATGTTTTATACACTAAATATTTTGATCCTAATTTAGAATTCCATAATTGCCTTTGTATATCAAATTCAAATTCTATAATAGTTCTTTCTTAATCTGAAAATGTAGCTATTTTATACCAGTGCCAACCACTAGAACATTCCATATGGTGGGAAAGTCTGATTTTAAAAGATAAAGCAGTTGTGGATAATGATGGCAATAAACAAAAAAGAATCATTCACATAATTCTTAAACATGTTAAGACATTAAATATCATGAAAATCATTTTGTTTAAACTTTCAAAACATGATAGGCAAATTTCTAAAGTAATCTCTTTTCCCTGATGCTTTTCCTATGGAAGCTAACATGTTTGATTTAAAATAATTGTTACGAAATAATTTCTAAAGGAAAGAAACAATATTTTCCACAAGTCCCTATATTTTAGAAAACTCCCTAGTATTTTCCTGAGCGACTGCAGTGTCATGAATTTCAATAGATTTGTTCACTGCTCCTGAAATAACTGAAGATTTTACTACTCTATAAATGATACTTTTAATGAAACTTCAGCCACCTGTGAGTGGTAATCATAAAAAATAGTTTGAAGCTGTCATTCATTATATTTTTGATAAGCTTATAATACATCAAGTTAACTAGATTTGACATCTTCTACCACATCTTCAAAAAAGGTGCTTTCATCTAGGAATTAGATATTGATCCTTCTTTAAATACAGACTAATGACTTTTGTGTAGCTACTATATAGTCACAGTACACACATCTCTCAAATTCAGTCAAAAGTAAAGCTGTACCTCCTATTTTCAAGAAAAAATATAGTTTTATTAACGCCTCACTATTACATTTTTATGATGGCTTGGAAGATGAAAACACTGTAAGTTGCAAAGTGCAGTATCAATACATTTGTTGACATTGTTTTTAAATTCATAAAAAACCAATAGAATTAGTCTTTTATTTATTTTTTTGTTCACTTTTTTATTTATGTATTTATTTTATAGAGATGGCATCTCACTAAGTTACCCAAGCTGCTCATACTCCTGGGCTCAAGTGATCCTCCCACCTCAGCTTCCCAAAGTGCAAGGATTATAGACATGAGCCACTGTGCTTGGTCGAGAGTTTTAGAGTAATAACTACAGCTATTTATTTTGAACATACCCACTTTTAAAACCAAAGCACAATTTAGGGGTGGGGACGAGAGTGAAAAAACAAAAACACACACACACACACACACAATTTAGCAGTAAACATACTCTTTGAAGGACATACACGTGTTTAAACTTAATTATAGAAATCATGAAAATATATAAAATTATGTCTAACCAATGCATGAGTATCTTTCTTTCTGCTTTTTCCCCAGATGATGCAAACTTAACTCAAGTTATGTTTCCATAAGGTGCAAAGGTGTTTGTTCAAATAATCTTTTAACTATGAGTCATAAAATCCCAAAACAAAGTAAAAAGATTTGAACATTTCTTACTCCTTTTGTATTTGGAGCTTAAAGCAGGGGAATAAATAATTTATTTATGATTATTTTGTAATAGGGTCTGGCTTCGTCACCCAGTCTGGAGTGCAGTGGTATGATCATGGCTATCTGCAGCCTAGACCTCCTGGGCTCAGGTGATTCTCCCACCTCAGCCTCCTGAGTATCTGGGACTACAGGCACCTGCCACTATGCCCAGCTAATTTTTTATTTTTTGTAGAGTTTGAGGGTGGAAGGGGGATCTCCCCATGTTTCCCAGGCTGGTCACAAACTCCTGGGCTCACCAAAAGTGACTTGGCCTCCAAAAGTACTGGGATTACAGGTGTAAGTCACCGTGCCTGGCCAATTTTTTAAAAAAATAAGTGAGAGAAACAGTTGGTAAAACACTTCATACAGCGAATCAATCAAGCACTTTTCGATTGTAAAATGTGACTGACTTTTTAAAAATTTCTGGACACTTCCATACTGCCGTTTCAAATTTCCTGGAGTTCAAGCTATCTTTTTAAATTTTATTTTAGAAAATAGCAAGCATAAAAGAAAGTTCATAAAATAGAAATGATTAGCTTGGCCGGGCGTGGTGGCTCAAGCCTGTAATCCCAGCACTTTGGGAGGCCGACACGGGTGGATCACGAGGTCAGGAGATCAAGACCATCCTGGCTAATATGGTGAAACCCCGTCTCTACTAAAAATACAAAAAAA
>NC_045437.1:125757270-125923464 GCF_002776525.5 Piliocolobus tephrosceles
AAATTATTAGCTTAACACATTATTATAGAGTATTCATGAAATTAATACAATGAAAATACCTGCAGTCCAGAAGCGCCTTGCCTTACCTACACGACCTCTTTCCAATGATGACACCTTCTGTCCTAAACGAAACCAATATTCTTTTTTTCCTTTTTTTTTTTTTTTTTTTTTTGAGACAGAGTCTTGCTCTGTCACCCAGGCTGGAGTGCAGTGGCACAGTCTCAGCTCACTGCAAGCTCCGCCTCCCGGGTTCAAGCCATTCTCCTGCCTCAGCCTCCTGAGTAGCTGGGACTATAGGCGCCCGCCACCATACCTGGTTAATTTTTTGTATTTTTAGTGGAGACGGGGTTTCACTGTGTTAGCCAGGATGGTCTCGATCTCATGACCTCGTGATCCGCCTGCCTCGGCCTCCCAAAGTCCTGGGATTACAGGCGTGAGACACCGCGCCCAGCCTGAACCAATATTCATTTGATTGTATTTTCTCACTTTCCCTTTTACAGTTCTGCTGGGTGGCTATGGAGTTTTGAAACATTAATATTTATCTTTGTTTTGAACCCTATAAAATAGCTTTTTAAGATTCATTTCCATGTCACATGCAGCTATAATTCATCAATTAATTACCATGGAGTAATCCATGTATATAATACCTAATCTTTTAGTCAGAAAGTTGGTTAAAAAGTTGATGTATTCTCTAATTCATATAAAAAGTAGGTCTTTTTCTTGCCTGATTGCACTTTCGAGAATTTACAGGAAAAAAGTGAGTAGCTGTGATGATTGTGGGAATCTGTCTCTTGAGGCTAGCACTGAGGGGAAATATTTCAATATGAAGAGTTTGAATACTAAGCATGCATCTTCTGTAGAGTTTTTGCAAGTAACTTTTTAATTTTTAAATGCCTAAGGAAGTTCCCTTCTTTTCTTAGTTCACTTTTTCTCCTTTTATTGTGAATAGAGTCTGAATTTAATCAGGTTTTTTTTTTTTTTTTTATCTGTTGAGATAATGTGAGTTTTATTCTTTATTCTGTGATGTGGCAAATTATATTTATTGATTTTTCAAATGTTAAATGAACCAGAAATTTCCCAAATGAGCATGAATGCCCCAAATGAGTGTGTTTTATTTTTTATAGAGAAGGCTTTCTTTATTTTGCTTAATAGTTTAGCATGTATGGCTATAACTAAGACCACTTAACTGGTTTTTCCTTGTCCGCGCCTTCCTGTGTTTTAGTGTCAAAGTGTTGCTACCTTGATAAAATGAGAGAAAAAATGTTATTTTCTGTTTTCGTTGTTTGGAAGAGTTTGTGAGACACTGTTTTTGTTTTATCATTTTGCACATATGTCAGAAACTGGTATTGATAGCAATTGGCCTTGAGATTTTCATTGTGAACATTTTAATTTCTGATTCAATTTCTTTAGTAAGTATAGTAGCATTCAAGTTATCTACTTACTTTTGCAACAATTTTGGTAAGGTAGGGATTCCTATAAATTAGCAAATAAATTGAATTTCATTCAAATTCTCTTTATTTATTTATTTATTTATTTTTGAGACAGAGTCTCACTCTGTTGCCCAGATTGGGGTACAGTGGTGGGATATCAGCCCACTGCAATCTCTGCCTCCAGGTTCAAGGGAATCTTGTGCCTCACCCTCCCAAGTAGCTGGGATTACAGGTATGAGCCACCACCGTGGCTAATTTTTGTATTATTATTATTATTATTTTGAGATGGTCAGGCTGGTCTGGAACTCTTGACCTCAGGTGATCCACCCAACTCGGCCTCCCACAGTGCTAGGATTATAAGAGTGAGCCATTTTTTAGCATAAGGTCTGTTTATAACTTTCTATTATATTTTTAAGGTCACTCTAGAGGATTTATAGTAATGTTTACTTTTGTGTTCCTGATAATGGTTGTTTTTATCTGCTGTCTTTGATTTTGTTTACTTACCAATAACTTATTATATTTTAAATCTATTAAAACATTTCAACAAGATTAAAACTTTTTTAAGAAATGATTTATCTATTTCTTCAGTTTGGCCATCTTTGTTCTACACTGGAACATCTATTTCATCTAAATTTAATGTAATGATTGACATATTTTATGTTTAAAGCTAACATTTTATATGCTTATTTGTCCTTCCTGATGAGTTGCTTTTGTCTTTCACCTGTAGCCTTCAGAAAAAATGTGTCATTCAATTTTTCCCTCTGATATGTTGGAAATTATATACTTTTTTTTTTTTTTTTTTTTTTTTTGACACAGAGTCTCGTTCTGTCGCCCAGACTGGAGTGCAGTGGCGCAATCTCAGCTCACTGAAACCTCTGCCTCCTGGGTTCAAGCAATTTTCCTACCTCAGCCTCCCAAGTAGCTGGGATTACAAGTGTGAGCCACCATTCTCGGCTAATTTTTGTATTTTTAGTAGAAACAGGGTTTCACCATGTTGGCCAGGCTGCTCTCAAACTTCCAGCCTCAAGTGATCCACCCACCTCCACTTTCCAAAATGCTGAGATTACAGGAGTGAGCCACAGCGACCGGCCTAAAGTTATACACTCTTGTTCTTTTCTTTTATAAATAAATAAATAAATAAATAAATAAAACAGTCTTTTTTTTTTATCCCGTGTTTTTTTTTTTTTTTTAATCTTCCTGTTCCTTTTGATTTATGATGGTGTGTTTGACACCGCATTTAAACATTTTTTGTAGAAATATTTTGAGGTTAAGAATGATGTTCACTTTATTCAAAGTTGAGTCTTGAGAGTTTTGTTGTGGTTGTCTTTTTTTTCTTTCTTTCTTTTTTTTTTTTTTTTTTTTGTCTTCTTGTTATGGAAGAACTAGAAATTCAGAATTATAATCTTTGTCAAGAGTTTAGATTTTCCAAATTAGTGAAATGGCATAAAGCTGAGAATCAGTCCTTTCAAAAATTAGGTAATTTTGAGAATACTCTTACTTTTAGGGTACATCGTTTTGCAGCTCTGGTATAAACGGACCTTTCTCAGTTCAGTCCATTCAGCCCTGTAAATTTTCCAAAAGCACAGCTCAAATTCTCAGTCACCTCATATGAATTGGCAAATGTCTCCAAAAATGTCCAAAATCTTGAGATATGTAAATATGTTTTTGGCATTTTTAACAAGAAATTCTTCTGGCATTTTTGTTGTCTATAATGAGAGGGTGAACTAGCTAATTACTTTACTGGAAGAGAAAGACCTTGAGTCTGAACTATTCATATGAAGTATATAATCTGAAAACATAATTTAGGGGTAAGAATTTTCTGTTCTTTCTTTCTAAATAATGTTTTCCCAGCCTGGGTATTAATTTGCATTACCACAATCCTGCAATTATTTTTTGAGCCTAGTTTCAGATATCATGATGTCTTTAACACAGTTCAAAATTCTCAGTAAAATGTAATAATTATATTTTTGGCCAAATTTCTTCCCTCATTCTCTTAATCACTGGCAGAGTTGAAAGTTGTAACAAGTGGAGATCTGGCACTGTTCTCTGCCCTGAGCAATAGCTCTTTGACACAGGTACTCATAGTTTCTTAGAGTACTTATTTTATCTATTCAAAGAATCAATAGATGCCCAAAATTATGGAAAGCCACATCATTGAAATATGTGCTACACATAGCAATTTTCTTTCCAGTGCTTCAACGACAGAAAATATGCTCTAAACTATTTTTTCTTTCTCTAATTAAAGTGTGATTCAAAAGAAAACTAAATGCAACATACAATTTTCCTGGTGATCTCTTAGGTAGCATTACTACTTGCTTAAAATGTTCTTTATATCAGAACAGTCACCATTGTAATTTCTTGTTATAACATATATCTCCTGTACACAGAGCATTTCCAAATAATTTAAGGATTAAATTTTAGATAGTAAAAAAATTAATCTGATTTCTTCAAGGTGAAGAATAAACATTTAAAATGGGCTCTAATTTTTTTTAATATTTTAAAATATACGGTAGTACAGACAATAACATAGTAACCATGTTCCCATAAGCCAGGATTAGTAATTATCGTCATTAGGCCATCTATACTTTTTATACATAATATAGGGGATAAAACACTAGAGGAAACTTGTAGTTCCATTTCACTCTTACTCACAATTTCATTGAAAGTAACTTTTTCCCCTAATCTCAAATCATGAATTTGCTGTACATCCTTCTAGTTATTTAACATCTTACACACAAATACAAATTTATTAATGTATTTATTATTGTTATATTTTTATAGTCATGCATCATTTTACAACTTGCTTGTTTTATTTACCATGTTTTGGGTTTTTATTTTTTATTTTTTTGAGACAAGCATTACATAAATGTACCAAACATTGCAAAAGAAAGTATTAGGGACTCAAAAAGGATATAGTCTTCCACTCTCTCCCTAATAAACTACTCTAATTTTGATAAAAATTTTATCATAAGAATTTTAAATACATCTTGTGTGGAGACAGTATGATGAAATGAATTTTCTAAGATTCTCTCTTGTCTGTAATCCCAGTACTTTGGGAGGGCAAGGCGGGTGGATCACCTGAGGTCAGGAGTTTGAGACCAGCCTGGCCAACATGGTGCAACCCCCATCTCTACTGAAAATACAAAAATTAGCTGGGCATGGTGGTGGGCACCTGTAATCCCAGCTAGAGGCCAAGGCAGAAGAATTACTTGAACCCGGGAGGCGGAGGTTGCAGTGAGCCGAGATGGCACCACTGCACTCCAGCCTGGGCAACAGAGAGAGACTCCATCAAAAAAAAAAAAAAAAGAGAGAGAGAGAGAGAAAAAATGAAAAAAAAAGATTGCCTCTTGGTACCAGGTATTTAGCAGATCTTATTCCTAGGGCATTGCTTGATTACATAATGAGTTTCTCTAATAGGTATCTGTTGAAGTGACTTTTTTCCCAGTGGGTGTCAATTAAAAACAAGCCAACAAACAGAAAAGGAACACGTGGCCAGAACAGACAACTTGGATCATTTTAAAATTCTTTTAAAATTATCTTGCGAAATGTGTATCAAAACTAGATTCAGAGATTTTCAATATAGAGTTAAAGGAAAATCAAATATTCTATTCCAGTACAAAATTTTCCAAGTGCTACTAACAGACAACAGTAATTTCACAGAACTAGTTTAATACACAAATGATTTTCTGAAACCATGTGAGTAATTTATATCTGATTGTCCAGAATGAAATTCTCTCAGATAAGTCCAATAATTTTCTATAACTTATAAAGTTATATATACATGCCTGCTGAGGGTTTGGGTGGAATTTACGTTAAAGAGACTGCAAATTGAGCAGTAAACTTACATCTTAAGTATTGTAAGTTTGTTCACTGACTGGTAACCACCCACAGAAACATAATGGCAGCTATGTTAGTAGGTTTTTCAAAGTCCGTATATACAAGCCTTACATTAGATTATCCAAAAAAAAGGTGCGGTCATTATATTTATCGCATTTGTACTTAGAACCCATTCTGTTGGCCCCTGAAAATTCGGCAATTCCATCAGTATTCTAAAATCTGTTTCTCAATGTGTAACTTTTTAATTTTTTTTAACATTTTTTCATATTACCTTAGTTTCTGTCCTCATCTTCTGGATTTTTGCATGAGTCTTTAAAGTTTTAATACCATATGGTTAAAAATTGTTCAACTAATTAATTGTGAACTTGCTTTGCTTTCATAATTAAAAAATATGGTAATAAAATGGTTAAGCCTTCCTTACTATCACTGTATTTGGTGATGCAAGACTGAGGGCTTAAAACCCATGGCCTAAGAATTATCCAATATAACATTCTTTGTTAATTCTAATATTAATTGAAAGACTATTGTGATTTTCAGCTTTCTTGGTTTTTTAATTTACTCTTTTATTTTTTATCAAAATAATAACTACATAGCTTAAAAGGTCAGATAGTATATCTAGGTTTATAGTCAAAAATAGTTCCCCACTTCATCCTACCCTTCTCTTTCTCATCTTGCTTCCTGGAAGAAGATGCTTTCAACTCCAGATCTTAAATGCTCTTCCAGGATTCCAAAACATTACAACGCATCCATTGGTTTCCTAAGATAGAGGCTGAGCATATGGCTTTATTACACTTCTCAGGTGTGAGTGTGTATATCCCACACACTTGCCATTTCTCCATGAACCCAACATAGTAATAGTATAGTTTTAATTCAATGAGAAGTCAATGTTTACATTTTTATGACTATATACATATTGTGGCAGTCCAGGTCTCACTGATAGCTGTTTCAGTACTGACGAAGTGGTTAATTTTTTTTTTTTTTTTTTTTTTGTCTGAGACAGTCTTTCTCTGTTGCCCAGGCTGGAGTGCAATGGTGTGACCTTGGCTCACTGCAACTTTTGCCTCCCCAGTTCAAGCAATGCTCATGCCTCAGCCTTCCAATTAGCTGGGACTACACGTGCGTGCCACCATGCCCAGCTAATTTTTGTATTATTAGTGGAGATAGGATTTCACCACGTTGCCCAGGCTGGTCTCAAACTCCTGACCTTAAGTGATCCGCCTGCCTCAGCCTCCCAAACTGCTGGGATGACAGGCATGAGCCACTGTGCCTGGCCTGTGGTTAGGTTAAATATTAAAAGCCAGTGCACTTATACAAAGGCTGGGATGCAACAAAAGGCCATCAAGAGTTTTGCCTAGGCCTTTCCTAGGCATTAAAGCATGACAAAATAAGGAAGGAATTCTTAACAGGACCCATTAATGATTGAACAAGTTTTACTATGGATCTGAAGAAACTCCCCAGGCCTCCACAAACAAGTTTACTGGGAGTCTGAAGAAACTTCTCAAACCTCTGTGATTTAGCAGGAGACAAGATAAGGGTAATCACCCCAGCACTGGACCCATTTAGATTAAGTAAATTTACTGAGGCTCCAGAAGAAGGTCTTCAGGAATCAGAACTTAGTTATGTCTTTGGATGAATGCACACTTACACATAGACATATAGCTTAGAAGGTATATAAGCTCTGGAAAACTTTGCAATTTTGAGTTGGTCTAGCAATAATTTCCAGGACTTCTCTCTGTAACCAGCTACAGAAATAAAAACTCTCTTCCTCCCCAGTTCATCTGCATCTCATTATTTGGCCATGAGAAATAGCAGCCCGACCCTCAGCTTGGTCCAGGAACAATATGATTATAATTTCATTCCTTGAGAACCTTTTCTTTTTCTGAAAAGGGTAATTTATCATTTTTGCATTTGTTTACCTTTTATATATTCCTACTGAATTCAATTCCCAACTTGAAGAGAATAGAATCCCTCAATATAGTCAGAGATTGGGACTGGTTGTACCCTAGGCCTGTCACATAGTCACTGTAGGACTTTACTTGAATATTGAGTTGAAAATTCCCTTAGCATCTTTCTTGGGTTGATTTTCCTGTTTTATGTGTTTTATTTCTCCCCCTCCCTGTCCTCCCCTCCCCTCCCCTTCACTTTCACTTCTCCTTTCCCTTCCCCCTTCCCCCTTTCTCTTCTGCAGAAGGAAATATTTGTTTTAGTTCTAAAACTTTTTATAGTTCTAAAATGATAGTTTTATCTATATCAACCCAGTATGAAAATAGATTATTTAACATTATTATATACTATTACAATGGAACATAACTGAAATTATACAGTATGTTTCTTTTCTTTTATTTACAAGTATGGAAATAAACAATGATACACTTCAAATTCATCCCAGAGGCTATTTTAAAGTTCTCACTTAAAATAGTTTTTATATTAAATGTCTTGCTAGAAACACAATTATATTTAATTTTATAATTGGTGCTTTTTGTTTAATGATGCTGTTATACATGAATGTTCTCGTACGCCATCACTGAAAAAGATTATATTATGTTTGTGTAGTTGTCAATAATTATACATTGTAAAATGCAAATATACTTTCTCACTTTTACCATTGTACATATTCTGTTGAAGATACGGTTCAAAAAAAAAAAAAACCATTCAATTTACTTAATGACTTATTTTTTAAACTTTTTGCACATGTCAGAAGCCAGTGTGGCAATTGATAATATGATTAACATGATAAGAGATTATTTGTTTTTAACGTTCCATTTTTTTTTTCCATCTAAACTCAACTAGGGTGATTCTAGCGATTCAACTTCATGTCCTCAAAATTAATTCCAATATCCTCAATAAACTCAAAAATTATATTTTGTTTTAGGGGTCGCTTAATTACAGTGAAAATTATTAACATTTATTTTAAGAAGACATTACATTATAGTACATCAGATACAACAGGAATGGTTGGGTAACTTTTCTTCTATAAATGCAGTGAGAACAATAGAAAAATGGTCAAAATTAACTTTTTCGGCACTCTGGAAACTAACCAAAGGGTTATAAAAATCCAAGGTCTATTACTTAAGAAAAGCAGTTTCAATGGCAAGAACAGTAAGCTTTTTGGTATTTTTAACTTGCCCTATTTCCATTTTCCTCCCTTCGTGGTAGGCTTGAAAATCCATATCCTAGAAGCTACTGGAAGGGACAGAAAAGGGTTGGAGTTCCTCCACCCTCCCCACTCCCTGTACCCCCAACCTCCCCGACCTGTTCTCAAGAATTCTCATTATTTTAACTGTCTCAAAATGCCCTGGAAAAATTCACCTGCAGTGACCTAACTCAGAGATCATCCACTGTGAGATCATCTCGCCTTTTCCCAGAGGGGCATTCCACTGGCAATTAATTGCTTTAAAATGCAGTTGCTTGAGGTGACTTAAACAACTGGGGCAAAAAAAAAAAAAAAAAAAAAAAAAAAACATAATAAAAACTACTTAAGGCCAGGAGTGGTGGCTCAAGCCTGTAATCCCAGCACTTTGGGAAGTGGATTGCTTGAGGCCAGGAGTTCAAAACCAGCCTGGCCAACATGTTATAACCCCATCTCTACTAAAAATACAAAAATCAGAGGAACAGCCAGGTGCGATGTGGTGACAGGCTCCTATAATCCCAGCTATTCGGGAAGCTGAGGCATGAGAATCACTTGAATCTGGGAGGCAGAGGTTGCAGTGAGCCAACATCATGCCACTGCACTCCAGCCTGGACGACAGACCTAGACTCTGTCAAACAAAACAAAACAAGCAAACCAAAAAACAATACTTAAAAAGAAAAAGCTGGAGACATTTTAAAACCTGGGGACATTTTAAAAGCTCTAACATATTCCTGTGAATGTAGAAGGCCTTGTGCATGCAGAGGGCTATGCAAGCCTGAGTAGGACACTTCATAAATCCAGAAAACACTAACCTTTAGCTGTCCTTGAGGCTCTGCACAAGTCGAATGTGAAGAATAAAGCAGGGTTTTAAGCTGCCTGCCTGAGCACTGAGAAACATTGACAAACCAATAGTTACACTGACCAGAAAAAGAGAGAAGGCTCAACTCACTAAAATTAGAAAGAGGAAATATTACTATCAAACTTTAAAAACTAAAAAAGATTACAAGAGTATCCCTTATATCAACAGCTCTATGCTAACAAATTCAATAACCTATATAAACTGAAGAAAAAAATATCTGAAAGAACCTATAACAAGAAAGAGATTGAGGCTGTGTGAGGTGGCTCACGCCTGTAATCCCAGCACTTTGGGAGGCTGAGGCGGGCAGACCACCAGAGGTCAGAGTTCAAGGGCAGCTTGGCCAACATGGTGAAACCCCGTCTCCACTAAAAATACAAAAATTAGCTGGGCGTGGCAGTGGATGCCTGTAATCGCAGTTATTCAGGAGACTGAGGCAAGGAGAATTGCTTGAACCTGGGAGGCAGAGGTTGCAGTGAATTGACATGGCGTCACTGCACTATAGCCTGGGCAACAGAGCAAGACTCCGTCTCAAAAAAAAAAAAAAAAGAAAACAAGACACTGAAATAGTAATGAAGAAATTTCCCAAGTAATGAAGAAATTTACCATGAAGAAAAACCCAAGGCCTTCACTGTTAAATTCTATGAAACATTTAAAGAAGAATTAACACTGTTGTTTCACTAACGCTTAAAAAAAATTTTGAAGAGAATAAAACAATTCTCATCTTATTCTACAAGGCAAGTATGACCTGGATACCAAAACCAGAAAAAGATATCACATACAAAAAAACTACAAACTTTTCTTACTATTGTAAAACACAAATACTCTCAACTGAAAACTAGCAAATTAAATCCAACAACATATAAAATAATTATACATTGTAACCAAGTGGGATTTATCTCAGTAATACAAGGTTTGTTCTACATATGAAAATCAATCAATGTAATACACCATATTAATAGAATAAGAACAAAAAACACAATCTCACAGATGCAGAAAAAACATTTAACAAAATCCCAACCTCTTTCATGTTAAAAACACTGAACAAAATTTATAATATTAAGGAATTTTCTCTAAGTAAAGGGTATCTACAAAAAAACCTAAAGCTAACATCCTACTTAATGGTGACAGACTAAATGCTTTCACCTTATAATTAGGACTATTGAACATTGCACTGGAGGTTCTAGCCAGGATAGTTAATACAGCAAATGTAAAGAAATTCATCCAGACTAGAAAGGAGGAAGCAAAACTATCTATATTTACAGATGACACAATTTTGTCTATAGAAAATTACTACCAAATATATATTTTTAAAAAAAAACTATTAGAATTAATAAAAGAGTTCAGCAAGGTTGAAAGCTATAACATCAATATACAAAAATCAACTTCCTTAACAATGACCTATCTGGAAATAAAATTGAATAAATGATTCTGTATACAATAATATCAAAAAGAAAAAATAAGAATAAATTTAACCAAAGAAATTCATGACTATAAACTAAAATAAATTTAAAAGACCTAAATAGCTGGAAAGGTACCACCTTCATATATTAGAAAATTTAATATTATCAAGGTGACAGTTATGCCCAAATTTATCTAAAGATTCAATTAAATTCTTATCAAAATTTCTGCTGCCTTTTTTTTTCAGAAATTTGATCATCTAATCCCCAAACTCATGAAAATACACATGAACAGTGAAGAAACTCTTGACAATGAAGAACAAAATTGGAGAATTCACAATTCTCTATTTCAAAAGTTACTACAAATCTATAGTCATCAGTGTGACTGTACTGACCTAAGGACAGAACTACGAATTGATAAAGTAGAATTAAAAGTCCAGAAATAAGCCTTGACATTCATAGCTAATTCATTTTTAATAAAGGGGGCCAAGAAAGTATAGTTTTGTCAACAAAATAGTGCTGAGATATCTGGACACCCATATTCAAAATAATGAAGTTAGGCCACTACTTAACATAATATGCAAAAATTAAACCACAATAGATTAAACATATAAATGTGAGAGCTAAAATTGTCAAATTCTTTGACCAAAAATATCATTGTCATTGTGCAATGATTTCTCACATACAGCATTGGAAATATAACTAAAACAAGGAAATTAACTGGACATTAAAAGAAAAAATAAATGAACATGTACTTCAAAGGACAGCACTTAGTAAAAAGGTAACCCATTGTTAGTGTTCAGAATATTATACTACCCAAAGTATTTTAACCCGAAGGAATCTGATAAAATAGCAGAAGTGGGAAGGTCTCTCCAACCTTCCTCCTATAAACCAGGTCAATAAAGCCTAGGAAGGATTTTCTGACCTTCCCTTGAATCGAGTCTAAGACCCTCAGTTTACAGGTAACCTCCACATACCTGGAGGAAGGGATTATCCTTATATCTGAAGACAAAGACATAGAAAAGTATATGGATAAATGGGTCTTGCTAAGTTTTGTCCAGTTTATTACCATTAGATCATAATCTTTTGGCCCTATCATTTTTTTACATGACTATTCAATTCTTCATCAAACCTACAATGATTTTTTTTTGAGACAGAGTCTCACCCTGTTGCCCAGGCTGGAGTGCAGTGGCACGATCTCAGCTCACTGCAACCTCCGCCTCCCAGGTTCAAGCAATTCTCTGCCTCAGCCTACCGAGTGGCTGGGATTACAGGTGCCCACCACCACGCCTGGCTAATTTTTTGTATTTTTAGTAGAGACGAGGTTTCACCATCCTGGCGGGGCTGGTCTTGAACTCTTGACCTCATCATCCACCCACCTTGGCCTCCCAAAGTTCTGGGATTACAGGCGTGAGTCACCACGCCCAGCCAATTTTTTAAAATTCATGTTTAATGTTGTATTTGTGCCTTCACTTCCCTTTGAAGTCCCCATGTCATATAAAACTGATATGGAATAAATTTGTATGCTTTCTTCTTGTTAATCTGTCTTTTGTTGTAAGGGCATCAGTCATGAACCAAAGATGGGTTGAGAAAAAGGTATTTTTCTCCCTCATACCACAG
Source organism: Piliocolobus tephrosceles (assembly GCF_002776525.5). NCBI lineage: Eukaryota > Metazoa > Chordata > Mammalia > Primates > Cercopithecidae > Piliocolobus > Piliocolobus tephrosceles. The sequence continues at coordinate 125,769,544 of NC_045437.1, forward strand.
AACGGGAGAAAATGTCTGTAAAGCATATATCTGATGAGAGACTTGTATGCAGAATGTATATAAGAATTCTTACAACTCAATGGTAAGAAGACAAAAAACAAGTTTATAATGGGCAAATAATCTGAATAAGACAAGATCTAAACAGGCTATATTAATGATCAATAAGCACATGTAATCCCAGCTACTCAGGAGGCCGAGGCAGGGGAATCACTTGAACCCGGGAGGCGGAAGTTGCAGTGAGCTAAGATTGCACCATTGCACTCCAGCCTGGGTGACAAAGAGCGAAACTCCATTTTAAAGAAAAAGAAAAAAAAAGCACATGAAAATATATCCAACATTATTATCCGTAGGGAAATATTGTTGAGTTGTATTAGTTCTTTATAAATTCTGGATAGATTGCAATTAAATCCAAAAATCACATTTTATTTTTATTTACTTATTTGTAATAATTTCAACTTTTATTTAGATTCAGAGGGTACATGTGCAGGTTTGTTACATGCGTATATTGTGTGACACTGAGGTTTGGGACACAAGTGATCCCTTCACCCTGGTGCTGAGCATAGTATTCAATAGGTAGTATTTTAGCCCTTGCCCCACATCCTCCCTCCCCTTCTAGGAGTCCCCAGTGTCTTTTGTTCTCATTGTTATGTCCATGTATAACCAATGTTTAGTTCTCACTTACAGGGTGAGAATATGCAGTAGTTGGTTTTCTGTCCCTACATTAATTCACTTAGGATAATGGCCTCCACTGCATTGATGTTGCTGCAAAGGACATTATTTCTTTCTGTTTATGGTTGTGTAGTATTCCCTGGTATGTACGTGCCACTTTTTCTTTATCCAATCCACCATTGATGGGGACATAGGTAGATTTCATGACTTTGCTATTGTGTATAATGCTGCAATGAACATACAAGTGAATGTGTCTTTTTGGTAGAATGACAAAAATCACATTTAAAACTACAAATATTAAGTAATGTTACCTATATACCATAGAACAGTGGTAGTTTTTAAGTTTAATTGTGCATATAAATTACCTGAGGGGAGGGTGTGTAAAAAATACATACATACCCTCTAATTTTAGTAACAGACATCAGGGTATAGGAAAGGAAGAATAACCAAAGAAGAAAAAACGGAGGACAAAACACAGTTTTATTTCCAAAAGCCTTTTTTTCTAGTTTAGCATATATTTAAATGAAGATCAATTGTCCAATACTGTTAAAAAATATATCAGAATATGTTTTTAAATATTATTCTATGTTCACACATCCTCTAAATCAGTTAAAATGGTGGTATAAGTACCATTCATGTTTCAAATATTTATTGAACACCTACTAAGTCTATGAGTCTATGATTCTGATTGTATCAGTAAATAAGAATCTTAGTAAAAACAAAGTTTTAATTATTTTTAATTATCTAAGAGTCCACAAACTAAAGTAAAACATGTTTATTAAAATTTTAGTCTCATATTGGCAAAGTATTAAAAATTTAATTAAACAAGTTAATTAAGGTTTCTGTATTTAAAATGCTGTTTACTCTTCTAATGAAAAAAATGGCTACATAAATTGTAATTATTACAAAGAAACAGTGAATTCATCACACTGGTGTCTGTTTTTAACATGCTCACAAATTATTTTACACATATGCAAAAACATATTTATTTTTAAAACTAAGTATAGAATCATGCCATCCCAATTGTACTTAATTTTTAGATGTTAACTGAGAAGATCATGGTATTTTAAGAAGTGGATGGGCCAGGTGCAGTGGCTCATGCCTGTAATCCCAGCATTTTGGGAGGCCAAGGCAGGTGGATCACCTGAGGTCAGGAGTTTGAGAATAGCCTGACCAATATGGAGAAATCCTGCCTCTACTAAAAACACAAAAAAATTAGCTGGTCGTGGTGGCGCATGCCTGTAATCGCAGCTACTGGGCAGGCTGAGATAGGAGAATCATTTGAAGCTGGGAGGCAGAGGTTGCCGTCAGCCGAGATGGTGCCATTGCACTACAGCCTGGGTAACAAGAGTGAAACTCCATCTCAAAAAAAAAAAAAAAAAGTGGATGGCAGTGAAGAAAGATTTTCATCCCCTTTTCTATATATTTTTCAATTGTTTGAATTTTTGCAACAAGAATGATTGATGAATGATTGGTTGGTTTAAAACTGTGATTAAAAAGAGAGGAGTGTGCCATTCTCTTTTCTGTAATTACAAATCATGGAGAGTTTATAGAATGACAAGCATCATAATTACAGCTGTGCTCTATTTTATCCTGGTGAGTTTTATAGGATAGGTTGGTTAGGGGTGAGGGGAGAGCTGAAAAAAAGCAATGTAGGTAAATTGTCTTCATCCAGGGGACCAAATGAGACTGACAAGAAGTGGATGCATATATGCCGTGGATAGATTTAATTTACCCTTGTTACTAAATCGATTTATGAGAAGAGGAGAAACATAGCATCAAATACCACCATGCTTTTCACTTTGAATTATTATGATAACTTTAATTTTTTAAAAAATATGAGAACAAATTAGAAATCCTGGTGTTTAATATATTGCGTGTGCAATGACTGTGAGTGAGGACAGAGAAAGGCAGGAATTTTTTGACTTTTTTTCCTGATTGGATCATAGGATTTCAAGAGAGAAAAAGAGAATAAAAAGAAAGACGAGTCAACCTTTAGGATGATGAGTATTTATGTATCATTTGCTAATATGAGTTATCTGCGGTAAATGCAGAAGGTAAGATGTAAAGAATTCACGCATAACTAGGTATATAATTTCTGTGACAGTTTCTGATTGTACAATATACTTGGATTTATATATTTCTCTTATACCTTGAGTTGTAATGGCAAATGAAAGAAATACACACTAATTTACACATATATACTCCCCTGCTCACATAGCTGTGTAGAGAAGGAACAGTTTGTAATAAAATTGACATCTCTAAAGTCATGAAGAGTGTTCTCCTTCCAAATGAATTTATATGCATAGAGTTGATATTTCAGATGTTATTTTTGTGGTGAGATAGTCTTTTGGGACTTCAGCTACTGGGGATAAAAGGAGTGTGATGTTGATAGAATTCAAAATGCTGTTTGAAGAGGCAAGCAAAAGTGGATTTCTCTTATTACCTTCAGAAAAATTGTGGAAAATAGCAATCTTATGTCAATTATATTAAATATACTTATTTTTATATTTTCAGCACAGGGCTTTGAAATTTTAACAAGATTTATATGTAAATGATAAGTTATCATGATATGATTTTAATAGCACCAACACATCAGAAAAAGATAATTACCATCTCACACTTTCAACCATCCTTGGGAAATTTAAAATATGCAGTTGGGCTTAGGCATTTGGTAGTTGTCTAATATGAAACATATTTAAATATAAATGCTTTCTAAATACAAATCATTGACAGTTAAATATGCAATGATTCGCAAATAAATATTCTGCCCTCCTAAAACATGCTACACATATGTGCATCAACATTTATCTTCAGTCATAAAAATCTAGAAATTGATTTAAATATATTTATCAAATAACCACAATGAACTAAGCTGAATTTTATAATAAATTTATAGATCACACAATACACAGATGTTAAAAAGAGTGTATATACCTCATTTTAAAATACATTTGCTACCATCTTATCAATGTATCTATTATAATCTACGCTGGTCCCTGTAGTAACAACATATACCTGTATAAGTCCTGTTCATTTTAATACTGGCTAACAAAGAACAGTTTGTAATAAAATTGACGTCTCTAAAGTCATGAAGAGTGTTCTCCTTCCAAATGAATTTAATGCATAGAGTTGATATGCATATCAACAAAGAAATGACCAATATGTGTCAGCCAAAATGAGAAAAACATTAGGAAACATGAAGCAAGATAAAAATGTAAAACATTTATTTGGATCTAGGCATAGAGTTCTATTATTTTACTTGGTAAAAGATGATATTAAATTAACAAATGTTTACTGAATTCCCACTCTAAGTAGAATCTGATGTATACACTGGAGGACAGGCAAAGTAACTGCTGTGCACAATTTTCCCCCTAATAGATGGAGATATATGATTAATGAAAAAAATAGAAAAGATACTTTCATCTGAGGATAAGAGGACTATGAAGACAAAGATATGCATGTATATCTTTTTGCATGCATGTGTTCATGGGCAATATTTGGTACAGGGAAGAGGGGGAGATTTGAGCTTTTACCTAGTGACAAGAAGTAGACAGCCATGTAAAAGTGGAGTTGAGGGAACAATGCCTATGGTAAGAACAGTATGGAGAAGTGCTTTGAGATTGGAATGAGCTTGGAATGATTGAGAAAAAAAGGACAGCATTTACCGAACACAGTGACAGAGGGAAAGAGCAGGAAGAGATAAAATAGGAGAGGTAAATGAGTCTTAGCCCTCTTTGTCGTTTGAAATTACGAATCTTGCTGAAAACCCAAGCAAGCTCTACGGTGAGGTAGTATGATTATCTCAAGAATATATAATTAATACTTTTAGGAAGATTTCTAATAATAGTTGGTGAATGCAGCAGAAATGCTTCTAAATCTTATAGCTAGTCAATCTTGATAACCAAACACAGTTATATGAAAGTAAAGTAATATCATACTCACGCTGGAAATTTTTCAAAATATATACTGACTTAAGACAAATTTTTATTTGAGAGGCTGAGGCAGCCTGGGCAGCATAGTGAGACCTCATCTCTACAAAAAAAATAATAATAATAAAATAAAGAAAGAAAATTAGCGAGGCATGGTTGCGTACACTTGTAGTCTCAGCTATTTGGGAGGCTGAGGCAGGAGGATCCCTTGAGCCCAGGAGAGCATAGCTGCAGTGAGCTGAGATTGTGCCACTGCACAATCTCTCACAGGGTGAGAGAGCAAGACCCTGTCTCGAAAAAAAAAAAAAAAGAAAAAACCCACAAATTTTTTTTAGTATTGGCAGGCTTATTTTTCTAAGTTATTCCTTTATTTCATTGTAGTCAATAATTGGTAACATTGCAGCAACTCTATCACGAACTTTATCCTAAGACCTGTTCAAATGGTTTAAATGTTCAAACTTTATTCTAAGACCTCTCATTATACAGAGTTCCTTTATGTTTGTTGTTATTTTAAAAATTGTGGTTAAATTTCTCATTCCAGAATTTCTACTAGGAATGTCTGGAGAAAAAAATGGATGATATGCTGATATGCTTTCTCCTTTTCCAGTTCACTTTTCCATCTCTTATCAGATGTTAGAGCATGCCCCAGTCTCAAGATAGAAATATGGAAGAGCCCAAGATGGAATTTTATCCCATTAATAACATTTTAAGCATCACAACAGTAAAAGAAGTAGTGGAGTCAACTGATGAAGCGTACAGTAGACTTGAGAGCTGTATAAATAACTCTCTGGTCTGGATATTGCTCTGATTATGTAGACAACCATCTGTACCAATCAATGAGGCAAAGCAAAACCTGAATGGTCAGAGCATTCTGAAACAACTCCAAAGAAAATTAGTCTTCCTTTTCTCACATACTCTGTCTCTTCTTTCCCTGCACACACTTTCCAACTTACTTGACCGGTTATATTTGGGTTAATGTTACTCATACTGTAAAACTCACTAAAGGCTGTTTCTGTCTCCCACATGAACATGAACTGGGTACAGTGAAACCATTGTTTGCACGTGTACCTTCAGTGTTGCCCTCTGTGACATTCGCACCTTGAATGTACTCATAATACAGTGAGATCTCCATATTATAATAAAACAATGCATTTCACATTATAAGTCATGATATATTTTATGCTATACAGTCAGGTCTTAAGTTCCAAAGGAGAAAGAGAGAGGGAGGTTAGAGAAATTATCTTATATGTATAGCGATGTCAATTTTAAGTTGATACTTTTCAACCTATCAAAACACTTTACTAGGGCATGTAAAAAAAGATGTGTCATAATGTGTGTGATGTTTCAATGAGGATATATGCATATATAAAATATATAAACAATTGCAAATTAAAATAGTTACCAGATGGGTAACTATTACAGAATAGGTCCTTTACAACTTTAACAGAAAGGTATCAATCATGAAAGATAATAGATTTTTGTAGGTATTTTTAATGGAAAGGCCCATGATAAAGTGCAAAGGAAAGGGAAAGGGATTTAAATTAAGGAAATGAAAACATGGAGATAAAAAGTGAAATTTGTAGCAGAAGACAGACAAATTATCTGACTGAGGCAGTAGCTTTATGCAAATTGATGGAAATTATTCCCGCCAAATAGAGACCTTTTTCTTAGTCTAACTTGTTTTGAGCAGGATCTCCCTGAAAGCTTCCTCTCTCTGCTTCAGGGACTGTGTATTCCTAAGATCTCCTTCTTTTATTCGACGCCTACACTTCATCTCCCAGGCTCCCTGCTCTGCTACCAAACCTCTCCTCAGCTCCTAACAGCCATCTCTCTCTTACTGGCTTTTCTTCTATCTATTGGATTCTAGTGTTCTTCAGCAATCATGCCTTGGCTAACTTTCACTTTTCGTCAAGTCGTTTTCTCAGACTGCCTTCAATTCCCATCTTTAAAGTTTCAGGTAAAAAAAGTCTGCCATCTACAACAACCAAGAGATCATCTCTGCTTCAATTTATTTACTTACACATAAACAGAGCTAATAATCCATATAAAATCAAATTGAATAAAATTGGTTTCTACCTCTAACTTCTTTCTTACAGGTATCTCCTTAATCTACTAAACTCAAGTATCAGAAATCAATTCCTACTCTCTTCCTCATCACAATTAGCATTTACCATGTATTCATTTTACTTTGAAATGTAACCCAGCATTTCCAGTTCTAGTATGATCTTCATCCAGACATTCCAAATTATTATATTGGTCTATGAAGTAGATTTTCTGATTCACAATATCTACTCTATTCTAGTTTACCAGTTACTAATTTTCCAAACATACACATTCTTCTTTCATCATGACCTGCTTGATAGTGCTTAAAAGCATTCTCAAGTACCAGGTCACACAAGCTTCAAGGTCAGAGCCTACTGCACACATGAGGACTGAGTATCAGAACAGGATAAGATAGTTATGAGTCTGAGATCAATGTATTAACCTCAAACTGACAGTTGAAGCGAGATTTCAGTTTCGAATATGTGAGGTGGTTTGGTATTCAAACATCCAATAGTGTTATGAAACCATTGGCAAGGCTAAAGATTAATTTTAGAGGCTGCTCCCTCTCGCTCATATGCATGGGTATGGAAACAAACAATTTTTCTCTGTAATTCTTCACCTGTTTCTGATGTGACTGAATCTTCAAAAACATTGCTTCCATTTATGTTTGTATTATGTACTTATATGTGATTTAGGAAAAAGTACTAAATGGTTTTTATCATAATTGTGTGATTAATAGTGTTTTCTTGAGTGAACTGGAAACAGAGGCATAAAAACAAAGAAAGGAGAAGTTATTTTTTAAACATCTCAAAGTACGTCAGTAGCAGAGTGCAAATAAGAATGCAAGACAGGAAAGTAATAAAAGCTGTGTGGCAGTGCATTTTTAAAAATAGGATAGCCCAATATTAATAGAGTCTTTCTCATGTGGGTCAGAATTCCAAAACCGTACAAGGTTTCAAGATGCATTTAAATTGTCAACAAATTAACTGTGTTCCAAATAACTTTCTGCAATTGCCAAGTAGGGAAAGGGTGAAGATGGAGGGGAGCAGGTGAGAAGAAACTCCAGGCTCCCTACCCTATCTTCAAAATTGCTATAATTCTTGCTTTACATGTTGAGTTGCTTAAAAATTAAATTGAAGAAAAATAATTTCCATTTCATCAAAAAGAAAAAAAGATAACAAATTATTTTAATAAGTAGAAACGTGTAAGCTGTGGTTTCTGAATAACACTGGAAATTGGTCAAGAAGTTTCTAAAGTTTAGATTGAATTCTTGCTCTCCAGGATTTATGTTGTTATATTCTCATAACTCCAGTAAATATACCCATAAATTTTTAAAGAAGTAATAAAATCTCAGAAGGTATTTGAGGGAAGCACTTTATTTTTGCCACAAAATTCCTGATGCATACCTGGTTCTGATCCCAATACCAAGAATCAATGAACATTGGTAAATGACCTTAGATGAATGGTACAAAATGACCTCTGTAAAACAAGAACGTCTTTGAAAAGATTATCCTATTTATTTAGCGACAAAATGAAAATACACAAATTATTGTATTAGTTGACTCGGATGCATTCCTCAGCCCTATTAAAGAAAGATTGGATCAGGCAAACTCGTCCTCAATTACCCAGCCTGTGCTTCTACACATCTGCCTCCCTCTGCGATGGGTACTTTGTTGAATGTTAGTGTTTTCATGGTCCTGTCCCTATATACCTGCCACTCTCACATGTGACCACCCAAATCTGTATTCAGTCTTGTATTAAAATCTATATTCACAATCAGAATATTATAAAATGACCAGGGATAGGTTGGAGTGCTTCACTCCCCAGGTATATCTGCATTTTTTTTATAACAATTAAAGTTTATGCGATAGACATAGAAAATCCTGGGTTTTTTAAAGTTGAATGAGGCAAATAAAATGCTTCTATAAATCTGAGTCTAGGACTACACAGAATGTGCAGATTATAAAAAATCAGAGTCAGTGGCACTTTTAAGATATGTCAAACAAAAATCATATCTGAAGTTCAAATATAGGACACAGTTGTACCCTATAACTAGCTCCTCACTGGTTCCTAATGCATCATGACTCTGCCAGTGAAGTAACTTAGCTTATACAGCAAGCCCTGTCAAGATATTCCTTTATATAGCCCTATTATATGACAACACAACAGAAACACATACTAATGAGTATCTTACTAAGAGTTCATCATGTGCCAGATGTGTTTCAGATGCTCTTCACAGAATATCTCAGTCAGTCATTGTAATTGGCCCATGAAACAGTATGTTTTCATTGTTTCCATTTTCACAGACAAGGAAATGAGGCCCAGGGAAAACAGATAACTTGTCTATGGTCTCAAGTTAGTATAGGACAGAGGTAGAATTTAAACCCAAATTACTCAGAAACTTACTCTTAAATCCCGTCTGTCCTGATGGTTTCTATGACTACTATGGATTACACACTGATATGGTTTGACTTTGTCTCCCCACTCAAATCTCATCTGAAATTGTAATTGCCAGGTGTTGAGGAAGGCACCTGGCAGGAGGTGATTGGATCATAGGGGTGCTTTCCCCCAGGCTGTTCTAGTGATAGTGAGTCAGTTCTCATGAGATCTGATGGTTTTCCAAGGGCTCACCCCCTTCACTCTTTCCCCTCTGCTGCTGGTATGTAAAGAAGGTCCTTGCTTCCCCTTCACCTTCCGCCATGATTGTAAATTTTCTGAGGCCTCCCCAGCCATGGGGTACTGTGAGTCAATTAAACCTCTCTTCTTCATAATTTACCCAGTCTTGGGTATTTCTTTATAGCAGTGTGAAAACAGACTAATACACACAACTTCTCTGAATTCCTGCACTGTGTTCTGTCTCTATCACTCAGCCACTAATCTGAGTTTTAACATCTCTTACATCTATATTTTACCTTCTATATTAGATTTTCCTGCTTTTGAAGGACAATGTGCACATATAATGAGCAATGTGAAATGTGTTAGTGACTATTTAAAAGATCACTCATCTTCTCTATTAGGAATAATTTCTGGCTTTTTATTTTATCATGTTAATTATACTTAAAGAACTTACATTTAATTCTATGTGCAGTAATTGCAATTTAAAAATTATATTTAATTATATGATTAAATTGTTTGAATGTACATAAACAAAACTTCTATACAACAATTTCTCATTTCAGACTTCTTATCTTTATTCACCTATTGGTTATCAGACATTCAACCTAATGAGGATTTTTTACTGTTAGGAACAGGCCCCCAAATCTGGCCATAAACAAAATTTCTGCAGGACCATGACATGCTCATTATGGCTATGATACCCATGTTGAAGGTTGCTGGTTTATCAGAATGAGGGCAAAGAACACCTGGCACACCCAGGGCGGAACACTGCTTAAGGTGTTCCTGAACCACAAACACTAGCGAGAGTGATCTGTACCTTAAGGACATGTTCCTGCTGCAGATAACTAGCCAGAGCCCATCCCTTTGTTTCTTGTTTTAGTTAATCTATAATCTATAGAAATAATACTTATCACTGGCTTGCTGTCAATAAATATGAGGGTAAAACTCTGTTTGTGGTTCTCAGCTCCGAAGGCTGTCAGCCCCGATTCCCACTCCTCACTCTGTATTTCTGTGTGTGTGTCTTTAAGTTCTCTAGCACCGCTGGGTTAGGATCTCCACGACAGAGTTGGTGTCAGCATTTTACAATTAATCTTTTATATCTTCTTTCTTCAATTTATTCAAGTCTCTTGTCCAGGAATATATTTTTTATAAATTAAAATTTTGTTCCTTTTACCAACCACTTCCTCACTATTTTTATCATTTTTTTCTCTCTGTAATTTGAGAAAGGTTATCAAACTCATCCTCTATAAATTTTCTGATTAAACTTTTTATAATATAGTCTGCCCCTTTCCCCCCAATTTTGTAATGTTTGGGTGAAACATTCATTTCTTAACATTTGTTTTTGAAATGTCCAACTCCTAAGCCAGGTATTTTTTGTCAGCTCTTTCTTTTGCTTTGTGTAGTTTATATTTATCTAAAATTTTTGTCCCTTGAGTTTTATATTCTTCATTTTTTGCCAAAAAATGTAGAGACTTATTGTTTTCATTATTTTTTCTTTTAAAAAATGTTTAAGAACAAGCAAGAGGCATGGCTTTCCTGTCAAAATAGGAGACATGCTTCACTGTTCACAGGTAATTCTCCAACAATGAGTTTCTTTACAGAGCTATTTGATTGCATTTCCATTACCAGTCTTGCCATTTCCATTTCCATTTCCATTACTAATCTTAGAATCCAGGAGCCAGTAAGACTAAGCAGGATACTGGTTTATAGACAGACACAAAGTGTGAAGTGTTATCTGTGGATTTGACAAAACTGCTGGTTTATTCTTTCTAGTTTTCTCTTTGACCTGACATCGAGTCCAGGTAAGTGGTTTGACTGTGTGGGATCCTCAGTCTGGTGACATTGCCCAGTGGATCACAGGCAAGCTATATGACATCAAGGAGATGTTTCCAACCAGTTCATTGTTTCCAGTGACCATGAGTACTCTTAAGGGATTCATCCAACACATTAATCTAAAGCGCTTAAAGGATGTCTAAGGGAGAGACACACATTTTTCTGGGTTTTTGTTTGTTTGGTTGGTTGGTTGGCTTTTGTGTTTTTTTTTTTTTTTTTTTTTGGTTGCTAGATCTTACACCAAGGTAGTGGATAGGGATGTGTCAAACCTCTACTGAAAGCCCATTCACCACACTCTTTTTTGCCTCAATTTTGCTTGTCTGTCCTTGTCTGCATTATCTGTTGCAAACATATTTAGTGACTGCCATGCACCCTTCACAAAATTCCACAGCTAGCATAGATACCCTTCTTTGTACCTTTGATTGTTTTAGTCAGTATTTTGTAGGATGACATGAGATTTTTATTTTATGCATTAGTCTCATGTGAATAACATTGAGAGGGCATGGTAAAAGATCTGGTAAGCTCGATTAGGCTGTTGGCATAAACTCCATAAAGGAAATCTAATACAGAGGGAAAGGGCAACTCAATAGACACACAGAACATGGAGAAGGGCTATTTTGAAGGAAGCAACATTAGAATATTCCAAGGGACAAGAAAGCAAATAAGCACAGGTAGGAAAGCATCAGAAATATCAGGTAACAGGATCTGACCAAGACTAATGGACAGAGGCAGGATTTAAGACTCTGAAGTTGGGAAGCCTAGAGACTAATGAGTTCTAAGCAAAGATGGCTTAAAATTGGGATCTAATTACCACAAATTCACAGGACAGAGGTCATAGCAAGTAAATTTTCCAGAATAGAACTACAAATAACTTATTATAGAATATTGACCTAAAGTATCTTGATTCTTCACAAGTAGGGTCACAATGACACTGATCATTGAGGGAAAGAGGATAACTTAGCTTGGGGAGAGTAGTAGTACAGAGGCAGATACTACTATTTTTCTATAATATCATCTTCCGTGATACTGGAGTCTATGTGATAAGAATCACAAAAAATTCACTGAAGAAGAGCATGTTAAAAAGAAATTTAACTTTTCTTAGTTTATCCAATAATTCATCTCTCATTTTCCAAATGCCATGAAGATTCTCATAAATGATTTGTATTATTTAAAAATTGAAGTTTTTTATTGCCCAATGCTCTGCTATTTATTTTTAGCATCTATATTACACAAATAGAAAGTATCCTTTATATTATATTATATCAGGAAAATGTTCTGTATCACATAAGTGGAATTGAGTAGACGATTTAAGATGGACATAAGGTTTTTTTTTTTTTATGTTGCATCAACATATACATTTTAATCATCTGTTTTTTGGATCACATTTTATTTACATTTGTATTCATTTAGTGGGTACTTTTTCTATACTGTTTGTATGCACAATTCCTTATTAGTTATACATCGAATTACAAAATAATTAAAAGTGTGATGTCCAGGCTTATAAAAGTGACAATGTATCTGGAGATAAAAAAACTATGTATGAAGAATGAATATGATATAAACTGGTCTGAGAACATTGGCAGTATCAATACATAAAATTGCTTATACATAAATGACAACTGTAAAATTAAAAATAAGACAATAAGCTACCAATAACATTGCTCATGGAAAGCTGAAAAGACTAAAAACCTTTCAAAAGCTAGAAAATATTGCATTGATTGCCATAAAGAAAAACTTCCTCACTTGGAAAAATAGATTAATATATGTTCACTGCAATTGAATTGAGTAACAACAATAGAAGTTTATTGACTCACAGAAATCTCCAAGAAAGAAGAGAAAGAACTGTTATGTATATTAACATTAATTTTATTTTTCCCTATTCCTTAAATATAAGAATTATGATCTCATCAAATATACTTACTCTGTCATGATATTTTAATTCTCAAAATAACTAATATTTTGATGCAAATATTTATAATTAGATGAATAAATGAATTAAAATAAGTATTTTATAGATCACCTATCATAGCAAACAGTATATGTTTTTAAGTTGTTAAGGATGATTTGACAATATATACTAAATGAAGTAAAATAAATTTGAATGAATTTTAGAACATCCTTCTAAAATTAATATGTTTGAACCTAATACCCAAAGTTATAGTATTAAAGGGGAGGGGGGTCTTTGGGGAAATGATGAGGTCGTTAGGTTTCTCCCTAATAAATGTATTAGTGCTCCTATAAAAGAGTTTGAAGGGAACACCATGATGCCTTTTTGTATGTCTGCTTTCCACCATGCGAGAAGGCAGCAACAAGGTGCCATCTAGTAAGCAGAGGGAGAGATTAATATAATAAATGAAGGAAGTATCAGTGACATCTATATAAATATTAACAATAGAATCTGCTAGTTAAGAAAATTGGGATATCTGAGGGAACACCTGTAAAAAGCTATTTTCATCAGCTAAGATAAATTATTTTCATATTATTCATTATTTACATTCACTTTATATTATTGTTTATGGCAGTAAGAATACATTATTAATGATTACATACATCAATAGCACTATGGAAACTAGAGGTCAAAATTAGAACCCTAGTTGGGAGTGGTGGCTGACGCCTGTAATCCCAGCACTTTGGGAGGCCAAGGCAGGTGGATCACCTGAGGTCAGGAATTTGAGACCAGCCTGATCAACATGGTGAAATCCCGTCTCCAGTAGAAATACAAAAGTTGGCCGGGCGTGGTGACGTGTGCCTATAATTCCAGCTATTTGGGAGGCTGAGGCAGGAGAATTTCTTGAATCCAGGAGGCGAAGGTTGCAGTGAGCCAAGATGGTGCCACTGCATTCCAGCCTGGGTGACAGAGTTAGACTTCATGTAAAAAAAAAAAAAGAAAAAAGAAAGAAACCTAAATAATGAAAATAATGAGACACTAGAGTGATTACTGAATCATCAAAAATAGAATTCATTTCAGTATAGTTTTTGTATATAACGTGTCCTGATTTTTAGAAATCATTCGAAAAATACAGAACATGACATTCATTCACCAAACAACCTAAATCAGTAAGCCCAATTAAATCCAGAAATTTAATTGAAAAAACTTAATTAAAAATTAATTTGAATTTTAGGAGCAGTTTCCTTTAATAGGGGATCTGTTAAATAAATTACATGCTACAGCATTCAGCCATTAAAATAAATAATGATAATAGAATGAGAAACATTTATTGAGAGCTTACTTTCTGTAACACAGCTTGCTAAGTGTTTTAATTGCATTACCTCAACAAATACTTATCAGTAATATTAATATTAATTATTTTATTAATATGATTTTATAATAATATAATAAAATCTATTAAAGATATTTCAATAAATAAAAATAACAAATATGCTTTTGATGGAAGATTAGATAGCACTAAATAATTATTTTGCAGCAAAATGATATGGATCATAAAACATCTTCATTCCGTGCCAGTGGATTCTGTGTTGCTCTGAATTGTATACAGAATAAATGTACTAAGACAATTTTGTTAATTACTTTAACTTTATATTCTAAAGAAATAATCAGTTGTGTATTCCTTTAGTTATAACACAAGAGAATTATTATTTATAATAAACTCATAATAAGCTTTAACTGCATTACATACAAACTAAAGCTGAAAGAGTGATTACATGTCTGTCATATCCCTCTGTTTTTCAACTTCCAAATGTTTAAATCGTTCTAGCATACTTAGGATTCATTAGATCAAATACTGATTCCTGTTATAAATAGAAATCATTTCAAAGTATAATTGTCATCACAGAATAAGAATTTTGGAACTTGATTCTATATAGATTTCTATAGAGAATGGTATGACCTCAGCTGTGCTGGAACAAAGTGTACATTTAAAGCCATCTTATATCTTTCCAATTCATCCTTCTTTTATAGCCATGATTACCTCTATGAAATGTCCCTTTTGCCACCTAAGAGTTCCCAACAGCGTTATTCTAAGGAGCCTTATCTGCAACGCTGCACATATATAACATCTTACACTGACTGTAAGTAGCCAAACCACCTTTGTAAGTTCAAAGACAACAAATCAATGCATGATAAACAATACTGTTCCACTTCTGACTAAAAAATAGGAAGTTAAAGTATTTCCCATTATTATTAGCAAAAAACTGAAAATGTTCTGCCTTTGAAAATAGATGTTGTTTTTCCTTCATGACAGAATGTAAGTTCATCTATAGAAGGCATTGAATACATTCTCAATAAAATGTTTTTTTCCAATAATCTAACCAGGCCCTTTAAAAAATAAATGTAAGAAAAAACACTTTATGTATTTGTATTCTCTACAATAAGTATTTAAAGGGTTTAATAAATCTACAGAGTTATTTAGAGTAGTGAGCATATCAGGAGCCAAAAGAGACTGATCCTATAACATGGTTCATGACAGATATGCATTTGAAACCGCCTTTGCAAAAATTATAATTGAGAAAATTATGACACTGAAAGAGATCAGACCTAATCAACTCCATCTTGCTTCTAAATCTAAATCTAAATCTTTAAGCTGTCCTTATTCACTACTGGGTGTAGGCCAAACTAACCTTGGGAAGGAATTTAGTTTATGGTTTGACTCTGAAACAAAACTGATCATAGCCCTTTCCCGAAAAAAAAAAAAAAAAAAGAAAGAACCCTTCTTGCATGGGGGTCAGTGTGCCTTTGAAGGACTAACAATTTAGCTACAAGATTAGAAATTACAGTTTAGGGGCCATGTAGCCTCTGGTTGCAAGAGTCTGAGTCTCCCCAAATTACTCTTGGGAGTAACATCACTGTTGTAATAACTAAGATCATTGCTTGAGATATTTTGCAGACCCTGCATTCCAGTGCACCAGCTGACACCACCAGATGGCTAATCTGGCTCAACAAGTTCTATGATTCCACCCAGGAACAGAAAACAGCAAGAAAAACTCACTTTGACACTACTAGGATTCCATCTCCAACCAAGTTCCTACCTGCCAAATTACCTTAAAAACTCTGATCCCCAAACGCTCTGGAGACTGATTTGAGTAATGATAAAACTCCAGTCTCCCACACAGCCAGCTCTCTGTGAATTACTCTTTCTCTATTGCAATTTCCCTGTCTTGATAAATTGGCTCTATCTAGGCAGTGGGCAAGGTGAACTCATTGGGTGGTTACACATTTGAATAAATACATTATAAGGTGTTGTGCATTTTCAGTGACACAGGAACAAACAGAAAAAATTAGCAATTAATTATGATGGTGTCTCTATGATAGTTGGTAATGAGTAGGGAACAATGGGTAGAGTATAAATGAGAAAAAAAAATGGATTAAATGTAATTTAAACTAAGTCTTGATAAATGAGTAGAACTGTAGTAAATCTGTTAATCACAAAAGCAATCCATGTTGACTGAACATCATGGATGAGGCCTTGAATACTCTAATGTACATAATTTAATTAGAGAGTAGAGATTGAAGCATGCAAGGGTCAAGAAAGAAAATTAAATACTCAAATATTGGGTCTAGCTAAGAACAATCCTTATTTTTTTATTTTTATTTTTTTTATTTTTAAGAAGTCTTGCTATTGTTGCCCAGGCTGGAGTGCAGTGGCGCAATCTCGGCTCACTGTAACCTCCACCTCCCGGGTTCAAGTGATTCTCCTGTCTCAACTTCCCAAGTAGCTGGGATTACAGGCACCCGCCACCACGCCGGGCTAATTTTTTACTTTTAGTAGAGATGGGGTTTCACCATCTTGACCATGCTGGTCTTGAACTCCTGACCTCAGGTGATCTACCCACCTTGACCTCCCAAAGTGCTGGGATGACAGGCATGAGTCACCATGCCTGGCCACTAAGGACACTCTTGAATGCCAAAATAAGACATTCATAATTGATTGGGTAAATAAAAAAGAGTAATATAAGAATATTGAGCAAGATACCTGGCCAGCAGGAGAAGATAAGAAGTCTACTAAAATTTGTAAGAATGATCTTGAAAGATAATTTCAATAGTCTAATTAAGACGAAATGAAACTTTGAACTCAGGGTAACTTGTTTTGTTTTTCTGAGACACAGTCTCACTCTATCTCTCTATTGCCCAGTCTAGAGGGCAGTGGTACAATTTCGGCACTGCAACCTCCACATCCTGGGTTCCAGCACTTCTCCTGCCTCAGCTTCCCAAGTAGCTGGGATTACAGGTGCTTGCCACCATGCCCGGCTAATTTTTGGATTTTCAGAAGACACGGGGTTTTGCCATGTTGACCAGGCTGGTTTCGAACTCCTGACATCAGGTGATCTGCCCACCTCGGCCACCCTGAGTGCTGGGGTTACAGTGTGAGCCACCATGCCCAGCCATAACTTGTTATAATAGAGGCCAAAAAGCTATTGGTATAGCTCTAGTGAAGGAAGAGAGAGACCTTGTCTCTTATTGTTTTATATTGTTTTATACTCAGTACCTGTTTAAAGAAAAAACAAGGACGTGAAACCAAAGATAGGCAGCCCAGTGCCAGGCCCGAAACCAGGCCTGGGCCTGCCTGGCCTGAACCTAGTAGTTAAAAATCAACTCATGACTTAGAAACCGATGTTATCCATAGATTCCAGACATTGTATAGAAGAACACCGTGAAACTCCCTGCCCTGTTCTGTTTCACTCTGACTACCAGTGTATGAAACCTCGTCACGTACGCCCTAGATTGCTCAATCAATCACGACCCTTTCATGTGAAATCTTTAGTGTTGTGAGCCCTTAAAAGGGATGGAAATTGTACACTCGGGGAGCTCGGATTTTAAGACGGTAGCTTGCCGATGCTCCCAGATGAATAAAGCCCTTCCTTCTACAACTTGGTGTCTGAGAGGTTCTGTCTGTGGCCCATCCTGCTACACTAGCACTTTCTTGTAACTTTTTTTTCCCCCCCCAAAGAAACATATTCAGAGAATGAACACCTAAAGAAAACTATAGATGATAGGGAAAACCCACCGAATAAATTATGTGTGTGTGTTGTTTTTCTTGTTCCTTTTTTTTTTACATTGGATACTACTTTTATTTTTTTACTGTATGGTAATTATCAATCATGTTATCAATTATCTATTTATGGTGCACCATAAAAAGATAAAAAGACAAATTAACGTACAAAAAAATCATGAATATATTTATGGGAAACTTCCCCAGTAAGGTATCAAAAAGGCCAGTTACCCTCTCAAGTATTTGCTTGTAAAAGACAGAAAGGAAGAAAGTTCTCATCAAGAAGACTTTTTCTTTCTTTAAAGCAACATTAATTACATTGTCAGCTGGTGCCGAAATTACGAGATAGGCCGAGACAATCTGATTCTCATCTTGTTTAAACTTGTCAGTTCCAAAATGAAGTCTAGAGTTAGTCAGGAAAAATGGAGAGGGTGTCCCTCCTCATTTAGAGATAAATGGGAAGTCCAGCTCCAGAATTTTGTTTTGAAAAGGAGGGTCACTCACAAGCAGGCACTCATCTCTTTTTAAAAGTATTGTTAATTCAGTCCCTTATCTGACCCCCAGGGCTGGGAGCCTTGATGTTTTTCATCAGAAGACACTCCCATCCTCAGCACTGCAATGGACCATCTGTGCCTTTGACCCACTGCTGAGAGAAAACGTATCTCTAACGTGCCTCAGAGGTGCCGAGACTTCACACACAAATTTTCAACTTGAACTTTTGCTTCAACCCCGTGTTCTTACTTCCTAGCTCTGCTGTTTCACATGGCTTGCTAGACAACTATTTGTTAGAACTCTGACTCCTGACTCCCATATTGGCCTTAGTATGTTTTATAATATCAGAGGAGAAAAGTGAGGGAAGGAAAGAGAAACCCAGAAGAGCAGAGGTAGATGAAGTGTGGAAAAGTAGATTACCCAGTAAAGGAAGGGTTATAGAGTATGGTGTGCAAGATGCGATGAAGAGGCTGAGTGGGCAAAGAAGTATATGATTTGCACGGGGATCAAAACCCACTGAAAGTCCTATATGGTGCATTTGCAAGGAGTTCAAATACAGATGCTGCTCAGTCAATGGCTTGTTTTGTATACCCCTTACATGTTGTGGGTTCCCTTCACTGTTCCCTTAAAGTTGTAAAATCCATGACTTTTTTTTTTTTTTTTCCAAATAAAGCCTTTTATTTAATCAGGTGTTAATAATATGAGGTGAAGGAAAAGAAAAGGCTTTGTTTTTCATTTTCTAATAAAATTTTATCCTGAATAAATAGATTCAAATAATTTTTGCTTAAAATTAGCTGAGACAATGCTACACATGAATGATTTTACTGCTGATAATATATTTCATCAAATTCTACCCACCACTGCACATGCATACCATTCTGATTGTCACATCAATTTTCTGGATTAGAAATGTTTTTGGTGTGCCCTTAAAGAAAAAAGCTGGGCCGGGCGCGGTGGCTCAAGCCTGTAATCCCAGCACTTTGGGAGGCCAAGACGGGCGGATCACGAGGTCAGGAGATCGAGACCATCCTGGCTAACACTGTGAAACCCCGTCTCTACTAAAAAATACAAAAAACTAGCCGGGCGACGTGGCGGGCGCCTGTAGTCCCAGCTACTCAGGAGGCTGAGGCGGGAGAATGGCATGAACCCGGGAGGCGGAGCTTACAGTGAGCTGAGATCCGGCCACTGCACTCCAGCCCGGGAGACAGAGCGAGACTCCATCTCAAAAAAAAAAAAAAAGAAAAAAAGAAAAATGCTGGTTTAAATGTTGATTTTTTTTTTTTTTAACAGATGCTTAGATGCACTAGAGTATTGACTTAATGGGGAAAAAAGCATCACTTGAAGCAAGACATGCAGTTTGTTCCATTCACCAATGCTCTGCCCACAGCTTAGATGTGACACTCCAATGAGACCCAAAGGCGATAGCACTGCCTAAATTCGGTTAGGGTACATGGGCTAGGAGATAACAGCTTCTCCATTATTTTCTTCATAACCTGAGTCTTAAAGGTCAGTTAATGATGGCAAACAGACCAAAAAAGAAAGAAAAAAAAGCAACAAAAACAAAACCAACAAAAAAGTTTTATTGTCAATTTAAAAAAATATAACAGCTCCTGATAAGTAACAAAGGATCTGGATTTTAAAAAAGAAAGTGCATTTACCAATTTTTCTAATCTTTTTAAAGTTTTTCAATAGTTCTAAATTAAATCCCTTTCACCATTATCTCTTTATCCATCAGAAAATCCGAAGGGTATTTGGATTCAGACATCCAATGCACCAAAGATCTTTCATTACACAGCACAAACAAGCACTTTTATTGAACAAGAACCCAATTACTTAACCCAGCTTCAGGTTTCATTCCACCCTGCAGCATACACCCTGACAGAAACCTACTAATCTCTTCTGATGGACGTTGTAACATATCAGTTCTGATACACAGAGATGATTCCTAACCTTCTTGTAGAGAACCAATGATTAAATAAACTCAGATGCCCATCTCAGCTTCCTTGGACCAATGAATAACAATGAGAAAAGGCACATGTGGGCCCTTGTCTCCTCTGTGTAAGGCATGCTCAGAGAGGAAAAAGGAAAGGAGGTTATGCTCTGAGAAACTGATCAGCATTTACCAAAGACCTGTGCTGGCATTGCCTAAAGTTCTTTCTAGTTTATTTCTGCACTTTAAATTACTGTCATACCCTCTTCACCCATATCTTGCTAGAAGAGAAGAAAATCACTTCCTCAAAGCTTTTATATCTTTGCTGCTGCCATTAGAAAAATATTTTGATAAATAATGTTAATAACTTGGCCTTTCTGTCAGTAATTCTCAAAACTGTGCATTAGAATAACCTAGGAACTTCTATAAAGACTGATCCACATCTCTGGAGACGCTAGTTTAATTCATCAGTCTGGGACCTGGGCAATATTGCTTTCTAAAAGCTCTTCATATTACTGAAAAAACTAAAAGGCAGAAATGAAATCCACAGGCAGACAGCCCGGGCGCCATCCTGGGCCTGGTTAAAGATCAACCCCTGACCTAACCGGTTATGTTATCTATAGATTCCAGACATTGTATGGACAAGCGTTGTGAAAGTCCCTGTCCTGTTCTGTTCTGTTCTGATTACCGGTGCTTGCAGCCCCCAGTCACGTACCCCCTGCTTGCTCAATCAAAACCACCCCCCTCCCACCCATGGTTAAGCAAGCAGTTTGTCTAAAAAAAAAAAAACCCTAGACATTTGTGGTTTAAAAAAGGGTGGGAGCCAATCGGAAACTGCTGAATGTTCAAACTTCAAAATGTCAACCAATCCCAATCTTGTAACTGCAAAAATGCCCTAATCTTCTGTAACCTGTTTGTGCCTTACTACATAAAGTAGGCTTGAGCTGTGCTCGGGGCCTCTCTCTTGCCCTCCTGACTACGCCTGTACGAGAGAGGTCCGGGTTCGAACCTGCAATAAAGTGATCCCGGCCGCTTGGCTTTGACTTCGGTTTCTGTTGGCCGTCTTTGAGGGGGGTCTTGGAACTCAGGGCACAACATTACGACAATAATATAGCTAAATCTTAGAAGTATTGATTGACGTGATAATTATTATATTAGAATAAAGAAAAGAACACAGAGATCATTCAGTCTAGCCTGACATCAATGCTGAAATATCTTCAAGAAAAATGTCTGAAAAGTCACATAAATGAAAAAATTGCTAATCCACATGGAAGTCCATTTCTTTGGTTTCCTTTTAACATTAAATCTTTAGAAAAGATATCCAAGATACTTCAAAGTATCCATGTACAAGACTGCTTATGACAAAACTGTTTATATTAATGAATAAACTCAATAATTTAATGCCCATCAGTAAGAAACCAGAACTGAATACACACACACACGTATTAGTCCATTCTCATCCTGGTATGAAGAAATATCCAAGATTGGGTAATTTATGAAGAAAAGAGGTTTAATTGACTCACAGTTCCACATGGCTGGGGAAGCCTCAGGAAACTTACTATTGTGGTGGAAGGCACCACTTCACAGGGTGGCAAGAGAGAGAAGTGCCAGCAGGGGAAATGGCAGGTGTTTATAAAACCATCAGATCTTATGAGAATTCACTCACTATCACTAGAACTGCATGAGGGAAACCACCTCCATGATTCAATTACCTCCTACTGGAGGTAATTCAATTACCTCTCACAACACGTGGGGATTATGGGATTACAATTCAAGATGAGATTTGGGTGGGAACGCAAGGCCAAACCATATCAATATCTATATATGTGTATGTGTCTATGTGTGTATATAAATGCATATTATATATTTATTTGTGTGTATGTGTGTGTGTATATATGTGTGTTTGTGTGTGTATATATGTGTGTTTGTGTGTGTGTGTGTGTGTGTCACGGCTCAGATCAGGGAATAGGGAGAATACTGTCATGCATGTCCGTGTGAAGAGACCACCAAACAGGCTTTGTGTGAGCAACATGGCTGTTTATTTCACCTGGGTGCAGGCAGGCTGAGTCTGAAAAGACAGTCAGCGAAGGGAGATAAGGGTGGGGCCGTTTTATAGGATTTGGGTAGATAAAGGAAAATTATAGTCCAAGGGGGGTTGTTCTCTGGTGGACAGGAGTGGGGGTTATAAGTGCTCAGTGGGGGAGCTTTTTGACTCAGGAAAAAGAATTTCACAAAGTAATGTCATCGCTTAAGGCAAAGACCCTGGCCATTTTCACTTCTTTTGTGGTGAAATGTCATCAGTTAAGGCAGGGCAGGGCATTTGCACTTCTTTTGTGATTCTTCAGTTACTTCAGGCCATCTGGGCATATATGTGCAAGTCACAGGGGATGCGATGGCTTGGCTTGGGCTCAGACGCCTGACAAATACCTTTAGTGTAAAATAGTGTAAAATGTTTTAAGGATGTACCTTATAATATATGTATGATTATATGTATAATACCTTTTTGCGAATTTGTAAATAATGGTTTCTAAAAAGGTAAGATTGGCTTTTATTTTTAGTTTATGCCTTTCTTATTTTTATGTTTTAATCATTTGTCAGAATTATTATTTACGTATTTCAATTAGCAGAAGTTATTTGGATATTGGGATAACACACTATTTGTGTGTCTTTTTAAATATTTTCAGTATCTTCCCAATCTTGATATGAAATCAGCTACCCATAGTTTTCTTTTGAGCTACACAGAATGAAGTTATCATCTTGTATATGACAGCCTTAGCTCTTTGAAAGAACACAATACTGTTAGCTCTTTGAAAGAACACAATACTGTTTCCCCCTTGGTGGAAGAAACTCGACTTCTTTTTTTTTTTTTTTTTTTTTTTTTGAGAGGAGTCTCGCTCTGTCGCCCAGGCTGGAGTGCAGTGGCGCGATCTCAGCTCACTGCAAGCTCCGCCTCCCAGGTTCACGCCATTCTCCTGCCTCAGCCTCCCGAGTAGCTGGGACTACAGGCGCCCGCCACCTCGCCCAGCTAGTTTTTTTATTTTTTATTTTTAATAGAGACGGGGTTTTACTGTGTTAGCCAGGATAGTCTCGATCTCCTGAGCTCGTGATCTGCCCGTCTCGGCCTCCCAAAGTGCTGGGATTACAGGCTTGAGCCACCGCGCCCGGCCAGAAACTCCATTTCTTCCATTCTTTTTCATAGCCCTTCAAAGGCTGTGTCTTACAAGCCTTGTATTAATGTGTTGGTATTAAAGGATATGGAAATATTTTTACAAGTTCTTGACATTAAGAAGTTTGTGTCCTAATCATGGAAATAAAAATTAAATTAAAAAAAATCAATAGTAGAAAATAGTATTTTGGGGGCAGGCATGGTGGGTGGCTCATGCCTGCAATCCCAACACTTTAGGAGGCCGAGGCATGTAGATCACTTGAGCTCAGGAGTTTGAGACCACCCTGGGCAACATGGCAAAACTCTGTGTCTACAAAAAGGACAAAAATTAGCTAGGCATGGTGGTGTGTACCTATAGTCCCAGGTACTTGGGAGGCTGAGGTGGGAGGAGGTTGAGCTCAGGAGGTTGGGACTGCAGTGACCTGAGATGGCATGACTGAACTCCAACTTCGGTGCCAGAGAGAAATCTTGTCAAGAAAAAAGGAAGGAAGGAAGGAAGGAAGGAAGGAAGGAAGGAAGGAAGGAAGGAAGGAAGGAAGGAAGGAAAGAAGGGAGGGAGGGAGGGAGGGAGGGAGGGAAATATTTTTAATATATTATTATTTATGACCAGAGGAATTGAATGCATAGCAGAGAGTCTATTCTCTCAAGAGGTTGGCCAGTAAACAGAAGAAAAATAAAGTTCGTAAATTGGCATGGATTATATTTATCAAAATTTACTTTTCAACTTAAAGTATTTATATGTGTTATTTTAATCTTAGAATAGCCTCAGATATTAATAACCCCACTTTATAACTGTAAGAATGGAAGTACATGGTATTATGATTTTAAGATCCTTTTCTTCTCTGAACATGTTGAAGTTCATCAATGGTTGCTCTAAAATAGCCATGTCAAGAACTGGAGATATGGCCGGGTGCTGTGGCTCAAGACTGTAATCCCAGCACTTTGGGAGGCCGAGACGGGCGGATCACGAGGTCAGGAGTTCGAGACCATCCTGGCTAACACAGTGAAACCCCGTCTCTACTAAAAAATACAAAAAGCTAGCCGGGCGAGGTGGCTGGCGCCTGTAGTCCCAGCTACTCGGGAGGCTGAGGCAGGAGAATGGCATAAACCCGGGAGGCGGAGCTTGCAGTGAGCTGAGATCCGGCCACTGCACTCCAGCCCTGGCGACAGAGTGAGACTCCGTCTCAAAAAAAAAAAAAAAAAGAACTGGAGATATTTTCTACAGATGTTGTGATCAGTGCAGAGGCAAGGGGCACTACAGGGTCCTTTGATCTTGACACTAATACCTTTAATACTCTGGTCTCCAGTAGAGATGGTAGGAAACATTGTCATAGAAGGAGGTAGGAGGTAGGAGCAGCTAAACCCACCTGGAAGTCAAAGAAAGCTTCAGAGAGGAGACACTGTTGGCTTGAGCTCAGATTTGAAAGACAAGAAAGAATTTTCCAGAGGGATAAACAACAGTGGCTTCATTCCAGGCAGAGAAGACAGCACTACTAGAAATACTGTATGTTTAAGCACTATCGGTGTATTCTTTGGAGCTACATAGAATAAAGCTGGGGAAAAAACTAACATGATGGACTATGGGAGATTGCAAGTCTGGGATATTAGGTTAGGGCTACAGGGAAAGGAACAAAGGATCAAATAAGAGTGAAGTTAGGGAGGTAGACAGAAGACAGACCATTAGAATCCTGGGAATTTGTATTTGACCCTAGTGGCAATGGACACGAAAAAGGAATACTTCATTTTTGTTCTGAAAATTACTGGTGTATTTGCAAGAAGCTAAAAAGGACTGAAAGCATATATAACAGAGACTCTCAGCTAAAATAAAATGTCCACACAAATATCAGTAGCTTTTAAGTTGAAATGACAATTCATTACTTTTGTAATTTTTACTTGCTATTGGGAACACAGTTGAACCGTTTTGTGAGGAATGATTGCCTTTTTCACTAAGTTACGCACAGTATGTAAGAGTCAACAGGTGCCTAATATGATTGCTTGTGGTCAGGATCACTTTCAAATTTGTTTTGACACAATATTTCCATCAGAATATTCTAAGCTAGTTAATAAAAGAGCATGGCATACTTCCATTAGAGATCGTTCATTGGAAGCTGTTTATTATGATTTTTTACTTCCAATTTCTCATCAAATGAAAGACCATATCTTAGCTTCTCTTGAACAATTTTGAGCTTTAGCTTCTATAGCATGGATATCTACTGCATATTCTAAACTTAGGATCTGATTGGGAACAACAGGATATCATGGTAAGGAAAGAAAACATAAAGCCAAGTATATGAGAAGAGATTTTCCCCCTCTTAGTTCGAACATTTGTTAAGATAGCATGCTGGTTTTCTGTGATGTAAAAATATTTCTCTAAAGACACTAAATTTGGATTTTAAACAATATTCTGTCCTCTGAAATGCTTATAAATTATTTTTTGAAATTAAAAAATTATGAGGTAATAAGTAGTTTGAGACAGTTACAGAACAAGGCTATTTATTTTTTATTTGGAATATGAGACCAAACTGTTTTTGTGGTATCCAGTGTTAAGGATTACAATTATTACTTTTATTTGATAGAAGTCTAATTTATAACATCCATATGCAGATTAATTATTATTGTTTCACATTATATTATCAAATTTCCCCAGCTAATAAAGCCATAGATAATGAGGCTGGCAGACGAAGTTATTTTCTGGACTTTTCAAGGTCAGTATGTCAATTAAGATTATGGGCTAATTCATTAGTGCTGGGGAAAAAAATGAACATGTTGAGCTACAGAAGATTGCAAGTCTGAGATATCAAGCATCTGTATTGACTTATGACAGCCTCAAGTTCTCTATTTTATTAAGTGATTTAGAGGTACAAATTACTTTTCCACTAATTTGACAGAGATGAAAACTTAGGAAAAATTTCAAAATATAACATAGACTCAAAGATTGCTGTATCCTATTAATCAGTAAACCATAGTGTATACATGGAGCCAAATTCTCTAAGTACCTAAGTTTTCTGTTTCACTTAGAGGCAGCATGAATTTGTTTAAGTAATTAATTCATGTATTTGACAAGGACTTATAATTTACTAAATATGTACTCTGTACAAGGTTCTGTGTTAGCCCCTTGGGAAACAGAACAAAAGAGGCAGCCATAATCTTCACCCTCACATAATTTATGGAGACAGATATGAAATAATTAAGTACACACACAATTAGTTGTTAATTATATTTGGTACAAGTGCTAGAAAGGGGAAGTACTGCATGCTATGAAAGCATGAAATTGTTATTATATAGTACCTTAAAAAGAAAAAAAAAAGTGGTCTAAATATATTTATAGACTAATTCAGTAAGTATTTATTGAGCAACTACTATATTCCATTCATTTTGTGGGTACTGGGGATATAATGAAATCATACAGTGTAATTTGGTAAACACATATGCACAGCAAAAAAAAAAAAAAACTTTTAAAAAGCTATGGAAGCATGGATAAAAGTAGGGTGGCCTATGATATTTAAAAAGAAGCTTCCATAGAGTCAACTCATTGACTTCTTTATTCAAAAGTACGTATTAAACACCAATAATATTCCCAATATGGTGTTTGGTGTTGGAGATTTATGACAATAAAATACACCCTTGTCTGTATAGAACTCAGAGTTTAGAGCAGCAGTCTCAATCAGGGTCAATTGTGCCCTTTAGTGAACACTTGGCAATGTGTTCACAGATATTATTCTGTCCTAATTGAGGGAGGGTGCCATTGTTCTAGTGAATAGAGGCCACAGGCACTATTACATATTCTACAATGGAAAAAGCAGCTTCCCCCGCAACAATGAATAACTATCTAACCTAAAATTTCAACAGCACCAAGGGTTGGATAAACCCTGGCAGAGAGAAACAGAGAAATAAGTAAATAATCAATTATAATACCAAGTTATTATTGTTAAAATGGGGCTGTGTTTTAAAATACCAACTGCAAAGTAGAGGGTAGATTTGACAGGTAAAGGCAAGAAGGTAGAAAGATCACTTGGCTTGGTATTCTATTTTGGCAAATTATGGTATGATGCTGGAAACGCCTGGACTAGGGCTATCAAAATGAAGATAAAACGATCCTAAAAAGTGTATGTGAGAGGAAATTTCAGAGATAAAATAAACATTGATTTACTGACCAATTGTATGGTAAAAATTTGGGAGAAGAGTTGAAGGCTGGGTACGGTCACTCATGCCTCTAATCCCAATACTTTGGGAGGCCAAGGTAGGTGGATCACTTGAACCCAAGAGTTTGAGACCAGCCTGGGCAACGTAGGGAGACCCCATCTCTACAAAAACATACAAATATTAGCCAGGCATGGTGACATGAGGCTGTAATCACAGCTACTCTGGAGACTGAGACAGGAGGATCGCTTGACCCCAGGAAGTGCAGGTTGCAGTGAGCCAAGATCATGCACTGGACTCCAGCCTGGGTGACAGAGTGAGACTCTGTCTTAAAAAAAAAAAAGTAGTTCAAGCAGACAGAAGAGTCAATTACTATCTTAAGAGCTGTTTAGTTTAGGTAATAAACTAGTGTTAAGACCAACAAATGTATGAATAAAGGAAAAGGAACAAGTTTTGAGGGAAATTAATAATGACAATAAAAATAATATTGATGTGTTATAGGTCAGGCAATGAGCTAATCACAGAAAACATTATTAAGTTTGTCATAACTTTGCAGGAAAGTAATACTAATGGAAGTAAGTACTCTGATTCCCTATTTTTCAGACACGGTAAGAGAGATTAAATAAATTATTCAAGGTCATATTGCTTAATAGTGGCAATAGCTAGACTTCAACAGGTGTTTATCATTTTCTAAAGCCAAGGTCTTCAAAACTCTATGCTCTATTGCATAAATAAGGAGGAGACTGGAAAATCCAGGTGGACTTTTCTCACTCTGGAGCCAGAATGCCCTGGTTCCCTGAAAAATAGAACCTGGTGCAAACGCTTGTACGTTACCGGCTATTACAGCACGCATATCAGGGAAGCAGAGTGAGTCATTAGAGTAGAGAGAGCAAACATTCAATGTTGTCCAGCCGCTTCCTTGTTCGACCTTGCAGGAGAGTCTGCCAAGAAGCTGCAGACACCATTCTATTTCAAGATACGCCATGCAGAGGAAGAAATGAAGAATAGATACCAGCTCTGCACACCATTCATTTAAACATGTGCTCCAAAGCTTTCACTCACCTGCTCTTCCAGCTTAATCAAGTGGGTCTGAGAGGCAGCAGAGGTATCCTAGGGCAGGAGGCAAGAGGGACCCAGTATGAGTAGAAGATGAGGCACTGTGGACTTGTGCCTGTGAGAATCAAGGAACGTAGTGCAATATAAGAGGCCAAGACCCCGAGACAAGTGCAGGTGGGAAGGTATGGGATGGTGTGTAAGAAGGAGCTGATCTATCTGGTGGCTACAAATCACCAGCTTTGGGTAAGTTATGTCATCATCTATAATATCCTCGTCTACAAAATAGAGAAAATCAGAATCATGTTTTGAGGATTAAATGATTTAAAATACATCAATCAGTTTAAACAGTACCTGCCGCAACATCAGCAACAGATGCAATATTCGTTATGACATCACTATCATCACCACTGTCGAGAAGAGAAAAGCAGCTCCTTTCACTCTGGAACTGACTGATTCTAACAGCAAATGCTTGGTATTGTGAGGAGCTGGCCTGCCCTTCACAGTTAAGGTCATAATGTTCTGTTACCAAATAGAAACAATCTCACAGAATACTAGGATCTGACATGGTCACCATGTGACCATGGTGATGAGAAACAAAGAACAAAAACAGAAACAAAATCAATTCATAACTTTGTCTAAGCACAGATAAACACAAGGTCACTATACAAAACACAAAATACCAAATGCATCCCTTTCCTGGCTAATAAGAGAGACTGGTTTTCTTTACCAAGTAGAGCTTTAGCTTTGGTCTATTATTCCTTTCTTCTAGGTAAGATTTATTAAGATACCCAATTATATATTTCTGTGTGCTTCCTCATAGGTTTCAATCCAGAGCCAAGCCCCATCTCCTTGAACCCTCCCCCCAAATCACATAACCCAAGCACAATCCTATAACTAGTTCTTTCTACCATCCTTTTATTAAAGGTGCCCAAACTTCCCCATGATGCGTGCTCTCCCTCATTGCAACAATCAATAAATTCAACTTGCTTAACTGTAAGTGTATACCTGGTGGGCTTTGGCTGAAGAGCATTGGCATCATCTTATTGTCGTCATCATCATCATCATCATCATCATCATCATCATCATCATCATCATCTCCTAAAGCTGGAGACATTAGATTAGCCACATAGTTGTGAAATTTTAGCATTTAAGTTGTAATTGAAGTCAAAGAAATAGAGGAAATTACAGAAGGAGAAAATGTCAAATGGCAGAAGTAAATTGCCTAGGGCTAAACCAGAGGGGACACACTAGTATTGAAGGGACAGGCAAAATTAAAAGAATCAATTACGTTTTTCAATGAATGATTTTCTGAGTAGTCATGTAAGAGAAGAAGAGAGATCAGCTTATGGAAAGAAGGGAGTTTTAAGAATGTCGTTGTGTTCCCATGTGCTTGATACAGAAATGTCCAAATAAGAACTAGGGAAAGCCCATTGGATTGGACAGACAGGAGGTCTGATAGCCAACACTCCAAAGAGTATTTGAGTAAATAAAAGACATATTACAATAGGCAAAGTGATGAGTGGGAGATAGGGAGATTAGTGTCTTTTAAAGTATGAATGTGAATAGGACGGAGATGGAAATTTAACTGAAGGTAAATATAGGGTTGCAGGAGGGATAACTTATGACAGGAAGAAGCAGACATCTCAGTCAGCTTTAAGAAAGCATCTGGCCAGGCACGGTGGCTCACGCCTGTAATCTCTGCACTTTGGGAGGCCAAGGCGGGTGGATGACTTGAGGTCAGGAGTTCGAGACCAGCCTGGCCAACATGGTGAAATCCTGTCTCTACCAAAAATACAAAAATTAGCTGGGCATGTGGCAGGCAACTGTAATCCCAGCTACTTGGGAGGCTGAGGCAGGAACATCGCTTGAACTCAGGAGGCGGAGGTTGCAGTGAGCCAAGATTGCACCATTGTACTCCAGCCTGGGTGACAGAGCAAGACTCCGTCTCAAAAAAAAATATTTAAAAATAAAAAAAAATGAAAATTTAAAAAAGCATCTATGGAAAGGGAGAGTTTGCAGAGCCAAGAAAGAGACAGGAGATTTGAGGAATGAAGGTTCTAGAGTGTGTG
The DNA here is from genome assembly GCF_002776525.5 of Piliocolobus tephrosceles. NCBI lineage: Eukaryota > Metazoa > Chordata > Mammalia > Primates > Cercopithecidae > Piliocolobus > Piliocolobus tephrosceles. The sequence continues at coordinate 125,800,437 of NC_045437.1, forward strand.
GAAGGAGGAGAGATCCAAAATTCTGTTGGAGAACTAATCCTGAAAAGAAGTAGAGGAATTTCATTTTGAAAGTAGTTGAATGAAAGACAAATACTGATACTGCTAAGTGTGAAGACTCTGTGCTAGAAGGTGAGGGGAGGCAGCTGAGGAATTTCATCACTGTTGACTTTTGTTTTCTCAGGAAATAGTCTAGGACGTTTGTTAAAGGTGAAGGTTAGAAATGTGGAAAACCTGGAACAGCCACAACAGAAAAGGGAACTGCAGGGAAGAAGAAGAAAAGAAAAAGACTGTCAGGCATTGTGAAGATGGAAGTAAGATAGGAGATTCTTCACTCATCGCTCTAACAGAACTGGTCAGCATGGCTGTGCAATGACTCTAGATGTCCTCAACAACTGAGGTCAGGACAAGAGAGATCAAATACGGAGGCTGATCCTTGTTGCCAACGGCAGGATTTCTGAGGTGGAACAAAGGGAAAAAAGGAGAAAATCTGGTGAGAGCACAGTTTAAATGAGTGATCAGTGAAAGGGAAAGGCTAGATAAATGGAAAAGCCAAGGTAGTCACAGACTGACTAAGGGAACTTAAAGTTCTAAAGGTGGCAGGATATGGAATGCCACTGAGGGAATTAAGGTTAGAAGAATAGTGTTGGCAGGGTGTGGTGGCTCAAGCTTGTAGTCCCAGCACTTTGGGAGGCCGAGGCAGGCAGATCACGAGGCAGGAGTTTGAGACCAGTCTGGCCAACACAGTAAAACCCCATCTCTACCAAAAATACAAAAATTACCCGGGTGTGGTTGTGGGTGCCTATAATCCCAGCTACACAGGAGGCTGAGGCAGGAGAATAGCTTGAACCTGGGAGGCGGAGGTTGCAGTGAGCTGAGATTGCACCTCTGCACTCCAGTCTGGGCGACAGAGAGAGACTACGTTTCAGAAAAAAAAAAAAAAAAAAAAAAAAGATACAGTGTTTCACATAAAGAGCTTAAGATTTCAGAAATAGGACAGTTGAGAAGAATAGTAAGATACATACAATAGTATAGAAATTTGGCATTGAAATTGAGAGAGGGCAAAGGAAAGCACTGGAGAAAAAGGATTCCACGACCTTAGGGACTAGGAAGTACATGACATGTTAACAGGATACAAATTTTAAAAGACTTAAAATAGAAATGAGTTATCCATATCCAAAATTCATTTCTACGTGTTACATTTTCACTGGGAAAATAGGATTCTTACCTTACTTTAAAAAAACAAAAAGAAAAACATATACCTTTAACATTTAATATTGTAATTCAGAAAATGGTTTGGTAACAATATTATTAAACTGAAGTGGGATTTTTTTTTAACCATATTTCTCACACTCTACATATATGGACATGGCCTTCTGAAGAAGTTGCCAAATAGATTTGCTTGTGCCCAGAGAGGCCACACATATAGGACAAAGCCTTACACGTTGATTATAGGTTCTGGAAAAAAGCTGACCATAGTGCTGGTATCTGCTAATAAGAACTTAAAAATAGATTTTAAAAATCTATTTTAAATTACTATATTATCAAAAAAAGAGTATATCGTTCTTGTATCACTTTTCTATGTATGAAATTCTTAATAGGAAGACTGATGTATAAATTTGGGGTACCTGGTAAATATTTGGTGCTCATACTGGTTTTACTTAGCCCTTTAAAGAAATTTAGTATTCTCAGTCTTGATGAAATTTTAAAAAACAATTCATTATGCATTTTGTTCTTCCAGAATGTCTGACTTTTAGAGGTGAGTTAATAGGCCAGAAAATTTTTAAAAATACACATATTTTACTTGATACAAATAAGATATATTCTATGTCTATGTTATAACAAAAATCTAATTTCCAAAGAGAGAAGTTTCCAATTACATCCTTGAGAAAATGTATTTGTTAATTCTTAATGTTTACTCTGCTATTTTTGGTAACATCATATTTTAAGGTTTGCCTTTTTCTTGCTGCTGACACTGTGGGAATAATAAGAACCACTAATATGTGATGGCAAAGAAATGCCAAAAGTACTTAAATAGGATATTTTGGTAAAACTTGTGTTATTTGGACAATCTGACTGTGATACATAGAATTTTCTTTTACAAATTAGGTGATTTTAGTGTTGTATAAAGCTAAAAAGTAGAAAAAGTAAACATTTTTGTATTATTTTTTCCTGCAATCCTCAGGCAATATTATAACTTGCTTATCTAACTCATCTCAATGAGTTTTTAATACGATATCAAAAGGTGGACGAATTTTCTCTAGTTTCTCTTGAGAATTGAAGGTAATTAAATGAAGGTACAATCCTATCTCCTGAGGATAATTTTTGGCTACTTTTTGAGACTTTTTATTTCTAATTTTCCTTGAACCTATTGGACCTATGTACCATTCTGACCCTTTCTCTACTCTCCATGGGTGATTAGGATCTCTGCTTACTTATTTTGCTATCAAATATAGATAACTCTTATTTTGAACTTCTGATTTATCTGCAGGGCTGAGAGAGCCTGGTTAGTTTTTACCTAGGAATATACTTTTTTATTTTCCCCCAAATTTAACTCATATTGAGTCTATATATAAATAATGAGGCTGAGTTGTATTTTCTTAGAGAGTAACCTATGTCTCCTTTGGTTTGGATATGTTGCAGATTTCAAACTCAAGGTCCTTACTCTTGTCTCTACATTTCCACATATCTATTAGGATAATCAGAAATTATAAATGTGTCAAATTTGAGTACCTAGAACTTCACATCTAATTTAGCAGTCACTAGTCATACGTCTATTGAGCCCTTGAAATGTATGGCTAGTCAAAATTAACATGTGCTCTAAGTATAAAATACAAAGCAGATAGTGATTTCTTAGTATGAAAACAATGTAAACTATCTCGATAATTTTTACATTGATTAGATATTAGTAATATGCTAAAACATATTATTAAAATATTTTTCCTGTTTCTTTTTGCTTTTTTTTAGTGTGGCTATTACAATTTAAAATTTACATATATGGTTGATGTTTGTGGTTCCCATTAGAATTCTACTCAAAAAAGGTTTGAAATGAATACTGTTAGCAAATGTTGTATTCCAACTACAAGTAGATATGAAGAATGTTATAAAATCAACGTTTCACAACTTTGGACTCATTACACAAAATACAATTCATGTTATTATTATTATTATTATATCAGGGAACCTAAAATAGAACAAAGATTGAAGTATATGCTTTCTTGATTCTTAGTTACCTTACTTCTCAGGTATCAAACCTCTGGGTTATTATCAAACTCTGAGTAAGGAGGAGAGAAGGAAACCACACTACCTGCTCCACCATTTCTCATGGGTTTTGCTTATTATTTCTCTCTAAAAGCAGCCAAGATTTTAATAGCAGTTGTTAAAGGAATGCATTGATAAGAACCAGATTTTAAAGTGTCTCAGAGTGAAATTCAATAACTCAATAATATGGTTTTACTACTGCTTACAATATAATGTGTTATTCTGCTGAAATGACATATTCAAGATTTCTGATGCAGTATATGGTTGAACAGAATCTTTACATCTTGTAGTTCTAGCATTCATTACACATTAAGATGGTTATACAAAGCAGAGAATATGAAAAACCACTGGTCTTACATTTCTACTTTTCTGGTCACATATGTGCAATGATTCCTCATGCAACATTTTGGAAATACCTCACTCCTGAATGCAGTAAAATCATCCAGCATTCCTCTGGTCATGAATAATTTATAGACAAAGTGCCATATACCAAATATGTTGCATGATGTGATTCCTAGAGCCTTCAAAAACTTGATCTATGGACTTATTCTTACTGCACTTTTTTTTAAAACCATATCTTTGTGAGAGAACAGTTACTATGATAAACATGAAATCTGAAACTATTTAAATGATACTACAAAATGCTCCATAATGTTTAAGTACAACATAAAATGATTTCTCCAATTCTCCAAGTGTGATGACCAACCTTGAGATTCATGAAAACATCAAACTGCTGTTTGAAATACGGCTGTTTTCAAAGTATGGTAATATTAACTTTGTAACTATGGATGACATATTATGATTTTAAAAGTTGTTGACTTTGTCCTTATATCTGTCTCTCATTTTTATTTCCTTTTAAGTCATCTATTATTCTCCTAAAATAAAGAATTCATATTTGTTGCAACAAATTAAAAATAACAAATTGGAAATATGTGATTCCCTTTGATTTCGTAATAGATTAATATCAGATCTAGAATGGATCTTAAAAGTCTAAAACTTTTTCATTGTTTAGCCTTTGCTCAATCACACACATTGGTGTAATATATGTAATAGATCCTGAGCCAATTTCTACTCCTAGAGTCATGAGGGTCTACAAGTTCTATTTTATGTTTATGTGAAATTAACTTATCTGTAATGTATACCTACTGATAGTAATGTACATTGAATTATAAAAAACAAGTGTAATCCATTTTATATGAAAATTTAAAAATTTTCTTAACTTTTAGAAATCACACTACATTATCTCCTAGTTAACTTCACTCACAAACATTTATAAATATAGCCAAGAATATTTTTCTTTCATTGATGCTCCAGTCCTACATATTCAATCAAATTAACCTCTAACGCTTAGTGGTCTTAAGGATATCTCAAATTCCACACATTGGAAATTACACTTAAGATCTCTATGCACAAATCTGATAAGCAATTGCACTCAAAATGCAATAATCCTTGATACTGGCTTCTTTTTCTTTAACCATATCGTATCTATCCGCCTGTCTTACCAACCTTCTCTCTTAAAGTTTTCTGAAAGCCACTGATTTCTCTCCAGCAATAACTAACTCTTTAGAAAAATTTCTATTATTTCTCACCCAAAGAAGGTAATGGCTTCCCAAATAATTTCCCTCCACCCATTCTTAACACCCTAGAGCACAACAGTCAAAGAGTTTACTTAAATATGTAAATCAGATCAATGCTTAAATTTTTGCATTGTATTTCTCTATTTTTTTTTAAAAAGATCAAAAGATCAAAGACTTTGATCAAAGAAAAAGATCAAAGATCTAACAATGGCTTGCCATTTACTACAAAGTCTGGGCTCTGCTTACCACACCCTTGCTTAATTAGTTGTTCCTCCTTGTTCAGATATCAAGGAAATCAGCTATCAGGGACAAAATAGCTTTTGTCCAAAAAGCCTTCTCTGACCTTGGTGACCATAATCCTTTCCTTCATTACATCCGCTCGTAACACCAGGTATCTAAACTTTATAGCATTTAATGTCATAGCTCATATTAATTTTGAAAGAAGGAATGAAATAGGAAATACAAATTAACTTAAAATATGTAAAGAAAATGTTTATATTAAGAACTAAACTGCAGCTTTTGGTGTATATTCATGTTTAACACAAACTAAGCAAGTAACAGTAATTCAAAGGTTTTAAATATACACCCAAACCTGCAAAAACACATAGACACCTTAAACTACTGTTGCTCCAGGCAACATAGAAAAATTAGCCTAACAAACACTACAATTTGTTTGGAGGAAACGGATATTTATTTTTAAGACTACCCTTCTGATATAATCATGGTTGATGGAAAGAAGAACATCACCCTGAGTACGGTCAGATACATTAATACAATCTTTGCTAAATTATAAACACTACTAAGACACTAGATCTGCTTCTGTTTGCAGTGTGGCTAAGCTACAGTGATGAGACTGCCTTAGGGGAAGTCACAACTTTCCTATAAAGTTGTTTTCATGAATAGATGTTGGGTTGGATGAAAATTTAAAAAACAAAAAGAAAAAAAATAGCCAACTTTCTGGGCACATTCTCAGATAGTCACCAGTATATCCACTTTAAAACACAGGATAATGTGGGAAACAATAAAAATAACCATCTGTTAGAATTGTCTTAGAGGGATATATTTTCTAATAGCAAAACTTCTGAGCTAACCCAGTAAAATCTGAGAATGAGAGTGGCAGATGGCTCTGAGATGACATTTCAAATATTGTTTTTTCAAACCTGTAGATGTATAAGAAATTATGGCCAGGAACAGTGGCTCATGCCTGTAATTCCAGCACTTTGGGAGGCCAAGGCAGGCAGATCACCTGAGGTCGAGAGTTTGAGACCTGACCAACATGGAGAAACCCCGTCTCTCCTAAAAATACAAAATTAGCCAGGCGTGGTGGCGCATGCCTGTAATCCCATCCCAGCTACTCGGGAGGCTTGAGGCAGAAGAATTGCTTGAACCCGAGGCGGAGGTTGCAGTGAGCGGAGATTGCACCACTGCACTCCAGCCTGGGAAACAAGAGCGAAACTGTCTCAAAAAAAAAAAAAAAAAAAAAAAAGAAGAAGAAATTATAAGCAGAAAATAATAGACACAAACTGGCATTTGCAGCATTTATTTTAACACAATGAAAGAATGAAGTCATTCTTGAAAAGTTTGGATATAAGTTTATACACACTATAAATTTGAAAATGAAATGCACATTTGTGCCTAAGATTGATCTATTGCCTTGCATTGTTCTTGGCAAAGTCAAGCAAAGGCTCCACAGTACACTCTGTCCCTTGAGGTTAAATAGTTTCCACTTGCAGAGGTAAGCTGTTGGTGGAAGAAAACAGATAAAACAGATTTTTTTAATAGAACTAATCCACTTATTTAGATGTTGATTCCTGCTTGCTATTTTAGAAATTTTACTTTTTACAAGTCCAGTGGCTCAGAATCTCTTGCTTCTGTTACGTATTATGAGCTTAGCAAAAGCTCTAAGTATCTGTTATGGACTTAATTGTGTCACTCCCAAATTTCATATGTTGAAGCTCTAGACCCCAGTATGACTGCTTTAGGATTTAGGGTCTATTAAATGATGATTAAGGCTAACAAGGTTATATGCGTAGGGCCCTAATCCAGTAGAACTGGTGTCTTTGTAAGTAGAGGAACAGACACAAGATGGCTCTCTCTCTGTGTGTGCCTGCACAGAGTAAAGGCCAAGTGAGGACAGTGAGAAGGTGGCTTTCTAAACCCCAGGAAGAGAGACCTCAACCCTGCCAGCACCTTGATCTTGGACTTTCAGCCTCCAGAGCTATAGAAAAATTAATGACTGTTGTTTAAGCCACCTACTCTGTGATATTTTGTTACAGCAGCCTAAACTGACAAATACAGGATCTTTAGATGGTCTCAACAGCTGTTTTTTTTGTTTGCTTTTGGAACAGCCCCATAACAGTTTGACCAAACCTACAGTAATTTAGATTTACCTACAAAAATAATTACATGAAATTTTTGATGTATCAGTTATCAGAACCCTGAGAAAGTTTTTGTGTGGTCTGTTTCATGTTAAACCTATGTTAGATATGTTACCAAAATATTAATAGCAAATCTGAAATACTAAAAAATGTTGTGGCAATAGAAAGTTTAACTGAAGATGCTTACTTTAAGCTGTCTTCTCAGTGGTCAATGATGACTTGTCCTTAGTAACGCTGTGGACAACTGCATGTATTACAGCTCAGATAAGGTCAAGTTTTGCAAATAATGTCTTTACCAGCTCATAAACTGGATATGAATACTACTTATTTTGTTTTTATATTATGATTATACTCTTCATAACATCTGCAAGTCCTAGTAGATCTGAGTATTGAATATGGATACTAAAATAATAAAGAAATACTGAGTCCAGGCATAGTGGCTCATACCTGTAATCTTAGCACTTTGGGAAGCCAAGGCAGGTGGATCACTTTAGGTCAGGAGTTTGAGAACAGCCTGGCCAACATGGTGAAACCATGTCTCTACTAAAAATACAAAAATTAGCCAGGAGTAGTGGTGGGCACTTGTAGTCCCAACCACTGGAGAGGCTGAGGCAGAAGAATCACATGAACCTGGGAGGCAGAGGTTGCAGTGAACTGAGGTCGTGCCACCTCACTCCAGCCTGGGCAACAGAGAGAGACTCTGTCTCAAAAATAAATAAATACATACATACCATACACACATACATACTGAAAAGCAGTAGAAAAATAATCATATTAAATAAATATGTAATTAACAAAAGTCAATATGAAAAATTCACTTCAAAAAATGTTCATTCCTAACTTACTATGTAAGTAAAATGCAAATTAAAATGTGACATAAATTTTTGCCTATCCAGTTAGCATCTTTTAGGTTGATTTTATTTTTAATTATGAAGTGATACTTTATTGTAAAAATATCCCACAATTGAAATGCAAATTTGTAAAAACTTCAAAGAAAACAGTTAGCCAATATAGTGTGTATATATAGACAGATCTAATTTGCAAAGACCAATTTACACATTTATAATTTTGTTTTAAAATGGAAACAAAGAACACCAAATCTAAACTCTGTAGAAATTTAAATGGATTATAGCATATTCAAAGATTAAAATATACTATATGCAATAAAACGATCTTGCAGAATAACAGCCTATAAGAAATTATCTGTGATAACATGTTAAAGCAAAATTCAAAACGCATATATGATATAAACTCAATGTAACTTAAAAATTGATATTTATGCAAAAGTTATTTAAAAAATCAAAAATACTGGCCGGGCGCGGTGGCTCAAGCCTGTAATCCCAGCACTTTGGGAGGCCGAGACGGGCGGATCACGAGGTCAGGAGATCCAGACCATCCTGGCTAATACGGTGAAACCTCGTCTCTACTAAAAAATACAAAAAAACTAGCCGGGCGACGAGGCGGGCGCCTGTAGTCCCAGCTACTCGGGAGGCTGAGGCAGGAGAATGGTGTAAACCCGGGTGGCGGAGCTTGCAGTGAGCTGAGATCCGGCCACTGCACTCCAGCCTGGGTGACAGAGCGAGACTCCATCTCAAAAAAAAATAAAAAAATAAAAAATACTTTCTATATTTTCTTTACTGATTCTATTTTCAAGTTTTCCAAAGTTTAAAATATTCTCTAGCTTATTACTAGATTGAAATACTAGATTGAAATCTCTGAATGATGCATGATGATATAATTGAGATGTAAACTCTAAGTAATTCCCCAACTTTATTAAGTCTATTTACAAAGAGAAAAGGAGGAAAACTGAAAATTGTAATTATGTCAAATATTTGGTCATTTTGCAGACTTCATTGAAGGGTCCTGAAACTTATTTCTTGACCCATTCCTTTGTTTGCTTCAAAAATACATAAAAAGTCTCTAATATATAAATACCAGGAGCATAAAACAAACAGAACATTTTTCACTATGCCCCCAAATTGGGTAAATTTGATTTAAGCTTCTAGGTTCCAGGGTAAAGGACATATTCATTTGCTTACCACTTCTTTAGTGGGTGTATAGTGTCTGACATTTTCTAATTTTCTTGGTATTAAAATTCTGTCTTCAACAGTAAATAAGCAGATCTTCAAGAAGTAGTTATTATGGAGTAATAACTATTCTGGGCCAGCCCAGTTTAAAATCATATCAATACAAAATTACTTGAATGAAAGAGAAAGAATAAAACACAGAAGCTCACCTATATACACATATCCACACACGAATATTCTGCAGTCTCTAGAAATCAGTTACTTAAGACTCAGTCATCTTTAATAAACAATATTTTTTAAAGAAATCAAATCATATGATAAAAAATAATCTTTTCTGTTTCATCTATGTGCTTTATTACCTACAATTCAATCTTTTTCAACCAACAGTTAAAATAATACAAAAAGAAAAAATGGACAATTCTCATTCTCTATTATAACAGTGCATAACATTCTAAATAAAACAGACTCTGAGGAAAAGCAAGTACTCTTTCAATCTTCCTTAAAGAACACTGGATAAATGTCAGTAATTCCTCACAGTTGAGTCTCCAGGCATCTATTTCTTTGCTTTTAATTTTAACCAGAGTCAATGTTGCCCTGTCTTCCTTTACATTTGTTTTGAAATCTTCTGCCACTTTTCTTTTCCCTTTCTTGTTGAAGTTGTCAGATTCCATATTTTCCCTTCAGTATTTCACTCAGGCTTAATGAAAATTAACCTCACAGTCAAAATAAAATGAAGCTAATGGAAGAAAAGAGGAAGGTAATAAGTTTATAAGAAAACTAATGCCATATCTAAGAAAATCAGTGTCAAAAGCTGTGATCACATTATCGCTTGATGATACAACATCATTAACACAGCTGATGTAAAGTTATCCTGAGTCTAAGTAATTGTGTCTGAGAGAAACACAGGTGTGGAGTGCATATACCACCCACTGGATTCCACTCAGAATCTCTGAAGGTCATATGTTGTGATCACATCTCAGATACCAAAATAGCAGCATCTTTGATGATAAAAAGCTGAAGCATGAATGGAAAGCCAATTTCCTTCTTTATAATGCAGAAAGCTCACATTGAAAGGCATTTCCATTCTGATAGAAACACACTTCACACATTCCAAAGATCAAGAAACATTTGAATCTCTTATATCTGGTTCAGGACAATATTTCATTTTATTTGTCTCTCTCTCTCTCTCTCTCCCTCCCTCTTTTTCTCTCCCTTCACTCCCTTCCCTGCTCCCTCTTCCTTGACCTCAGATCTCAAGCAGTGAGTTCAACTCCACATTAATCCAATATCTATAAATCAATCAGATGGATTAAATGCCTGAACATCAAAGTTTTATAACAAGCTCTTTAGAAAATAGATGTCAGGATGTAACATCTACAGTATAGATTGTATTTTCAAGGTGGCAACCTTTTTGTCTACTCAATTTTTGGTTCACTTGACTATTTTTTGTAAACTTGAAGCTGAAGAAACCAAAGAAAATCCACAAACTAAATTTAGGGCACAGTAAAAAATATTGTGTTTAATGTGTAACTTCCCCTAAACCTTTGAAAGAAAATAGAAACCTGCATATAAAATATAATTTAAAAGAAAAAAAGTTATGTTCTTTTCTTCTATTTACCAGGATCTCAGAAATAGATGCATTTTGGAATAAATAAATTAGTTTGTAAATATTTAGTATGACTAAGTTTGATATAGTAGAAGCAAATTGTATTAGTTTGTATGTATTTCATTGGATCTTATTTTTAAAAAGAGGTATCTTCACTCACAGTAACTGCATTTGCTGCTATGCCAGACAAGATTCTGAATCCTTCTGTGTTTTTATTTTAGTTCGTGAAGAGGAGCACATCTACCCATTTTTCAAGGCTAAACTATTCCAGGCTTCTTTAGAAATTTTCTAGGTTATTCTAGATCTATCATGCAGTAGACATATGTGCTTTTAGTTGTTGATTTTCATATTGGGAAATATTCCTCCCCTCCGCTAAGTACATGTGACTCCCATGAAACTGACTTCATTCACAGGGCCAAGGCTGGCATGTGACTCAAGTCTGGCTGATGAGAGCCTCACACTTTTCTGGCCCCAGTGATTGGCTCCTGGATGTACATATGAACTCATCAGAACCAAGTAGACATCCTGTGCTTTTGTTGAGATTTCTCATGCTGAGATGTCTTCTTTTCCCACAGTATTGGACTAGTGGAGCCACCTTGCAAACACAAAAAGAAAGTCTGTCTACGAATGGAGCTGGTAAAAAACAGAACCAAGATTTGGAGATAAAAACTGGATCAAGAGGGGCACTGTCTGATCTTTTGAATCAAGCAGCTAGGAAGTTCATCTGTGTTGTCGGAAGTCTCAGTTACCTGCAATTATTTTTCTCTTTTGTTTAAACCACTTTGGATTGAATTTGTTGTGCTATGCAACCAAAACACACTTAACTGACACACCTAGCCATGATCATTCTTACTTCAGATTGTCCATAGAAATGAAAACTGGCATTTAATAATATATGTGCTTAAATTATTTAGAATGTCTTAAAGAATGCTTATTTTTATATCTCTGATAAGATTTAATTTCCACAGGGAACATTGCATCTTTCAGTTAGCACTGACCTCCCTATATTCTGCTATGCTATTGTAAGTATAACTGTAATGCACAGGAACAAAAACAATTTTTACTGAGGAAAAATTCTGCTAAAGATCCTATTAACCTGACTTCCTCACTTGAATTGTAATAGTAACAGAAAGAAGAAAAGTGGTTACCCTGTTCAGATATCCTTTAAGTTTAATGATTGGATGGATTATTTAGAAATGAATTTTATCATAATGCAATTCATTTGACCAAGAATAACAGAAGCACATAACAAGACACAGCATTTAATTTATCATGTTATTTATTTAAGCATAATTATTTAGAAATTAATAATAAGCAATGGGTTTTGGATGTAACTTTTCAATTCCATAAACATTGGTAGTCCTTATGCAGGTCTTTCTAAGGAATGTTTCTGGCTGATCTATCAGGACCAAAATATCTTTGTATCATCTTCTTTGTTCTATTCTGTTACTCTGGGTATCATCATTATTTATGCTAGTCTGTGTTGAGATGTTACTTCCATGCATTTGATTTAAATTATTAATTGCATAAATATCTATCTGCAACTATAATTTGTCAAAACAGACTTTTAGGTAATTTTTAATTAATGGTTTTAAACATTTTTCTAACACTTTCTAATAAATGTCTATCTCAGCTAATTATTACCACTTAGGATTTTTTTCTTCTATGGTGGCTAAGGTATTCTAAGTCTTTTCTTTCTCTCTCTTTCTATCTCTCCCTCCCACTTGTGTGTTTGAAGCTTTGCTTCAATTGCTTTGTTTCAGTTGCTTCAGTGATGTGACTTTATATCAGCCACAAAATTTTACTGAAAGAACCTTTTCCTCCTGGACAAGGACAGTGCCTATATTAAGTAAAAAAAAAAAAAAAAATTCACCTGATATCCAGTTATTTTCCATTTATTACCTAGAGCATTTTTCTTGGTTGAAAGTTACACAAATTTTATTTTCATTTAAGTGCCATAAGATTTATATGTTACCAAAGTCTTGCATTTAAGATGCGCTAGATGATTATATGTTGACAGTTGAAAAAATGTTGACTGATAAAAAGAAAGGACATCATTCATTTTCCCCTCTTGGTTTCCTAAGAAAAAACTGTGGCATTCAACATAAGTCCTATTATAAGTGTGCTAAGTTTAGAACTCTCTATTAGCTGAAATAAGAGTTTCTAGGCTGATGATCAGTAATTCAGCAAATTACTAAATTTAATTGAATGCATGTGTCAACACCTAATTAAGGTCATCAACTCAACAAGAGTTATGCTACCTTCTTCATTGTGTTATTAACAACCTCTCAAAGAGCTGCTCTTCAGTCTAAACGTTCTGCACTGAATCCATTCTTTGAATACAGTTCCTAATCCAAGATTAATTTATTCTAATTTTACTTTTTGTAAAACCTACTGACTTCATACAGGCTTTGGTGGGACTATAGGACTCAGCATCTCTGCAAAGCTGAAGTGGAATAGGACTGAATTTTAATATAAGAACAATTTATGAGGACATGTGAACAATCAGCTTCTTTATTTGTATTTTGGTTTACTAACTTGTTTAATGAAACTGTTTTCTCCTGAAAATCAATCTGCCACAAAGTTTTATTATATATCTGTTAAATACAGCACAGTATATTACATAAATATTTTAAGTTTTAATGGCCTATTTTTTTGAGGAATTTTCAATATCACTAAAATATTGAAATATCTCTAAGAGATAAAATAATATCTATAATATTTAAGTATCTCAATGGCATATAATACTTTTATTTGATCAAGTTCTTATTTGCTATAGTAAGAAAAATAGAAGTGTTTATGAAGGCTGAGGTAATGATTCATAGAGGTAGAATTTGAAATTATAATGTAAGTAAGCACCACTGTATAAAGGGAATTAGAGCAAATAGGAACTGGTCACAAAAATTAAGATATCAGGACCACAACATCAGGGACCAGTCAGGAGACTACCCTTATAAAACACAGGGTATATGCTGGAAATTTATATGGCATCTTAGAGAGATGAATAATATAGGAGATTAAAATCTGTACTGGTATTTTTTTTTTAAGACAGCATCTTATTCTGTTACCCAGGCTGGAGTACAGTGGGGTGATCTCAGTTCACTGCAACCACCATCTCCTGGGCTCAGGCAATCCTCCCACCTCAGCCTCCTGAGTAGCAGGGACTACAGACCTGTGCCACCACACCCGACTAATTTTTTGTACGTTTTGTAGAGAGGTCTATTCTGTCCAGGCTGGTCTCCAACCCCTGGGCTCATGCAATCTGCCCACCTCAAGCTCCCAAACTGCTGGGATTACAGGTGTGAGCCACCACACCCCAGCCGTATACAGGTATTTTAAAACGTTACTTTACAGGTAGTAGATGTGCAGAAATAAAGGCTATGTCAAACATTATATATACTTGGAAGTTTCTTCTGAAAGTTGATAGTCTAGTTATCAATCATTACTATCACCACTGCTCTTCTAAAGTTAATAATAATGTTATTAACTAGGAAGAATTTAAACAGAAAATAATAATAAAAAGTTTAAACTATAGGTAAAAACCATAGTTACACAGAAAAAAAAAAAAGAAAAAAGAAAAACCAAGGTAGGCAAAGAGGGAGCAGATAAATAGAGAAACACCAGATGCTAGGGTTTCATGCAAACAAGGTGGGGCAGGATGTTTCTTCTCTTTGCTTTTTTTTCTTGAATGAGAATGCACATGTATGACTTTCTCACCACTGTAATTTTTTTCCATAGTTCTTAATAGACAAGCTAACCTACAATTACCAAAGAATGAATAGAATAGCTCAAGAGATTGCAGGGCACTGAAAGCACATTTCTACTTAGCGGGAGGTGATTAGTTGGTAGAATGTGTTTGAAAGGCCGCAAATCCCATACAATAAATATCAATCATCTCATTCAGGGGTTGTTTTTCATCACTGACCAAAAATACAATCAATTCATTAAATCATCTGTCAAGTTTTAGAACTGTGCTAGGGGAGTTATTGGGGAAGTTTTCATAATGTCACCTCCCATGGATTGGTAGAGACACAAAACATGTGGTCAAATATAATTGAATGAAGTCTCTCGGAAATATTTAGTATCAAACAGCAATCTCTTGATACAAAATAATTTGGTTTGGAAAGTCAAAGCTATATTAAAGAAGCTTTTTTTTATTATGCAAGGAGCACTGACATAGATATAAACATACACAAAAATAAAACAGTTGCTTCAGTCAAGCTCACCACTTAGTAAGAATAATAAATAGGAAATATTAAGACAATACCACTGATATACTGTGGTAAGTGGTAAAACATTCTGAAAAGATAGAGGGAAAAGTCACTGTTTGGGAAGGTGAGAAAAGGCAAAAGGCAAGTTTAGAATTGAGTTGAATCTTAAACAGGAAGAGTTTGGGGGCTATGGGGTTTGTTTATTATTTATTTGTTTGTGTGTTTTTCTGACTGAAAAGGAGAAGTTCATGCTAGGCAAAGAGAACACATGCTAAGTTATGGCAAACTGAAGTTATTTTATGTTTTAGCAACACCAACTTGCTCTATGAGGCTGAAATTTAGACACTCAAAAAAGTGGCTAATGGGAAGACTGCAGTACTTGAAACAGTCACCATCAACTCTGAAAATCCAGAGTTTCAAAAAACTACACTTGTCTTGCTATTTAGGCCCCCGTTTGGATATTATAATTCCATTGAGCTCTTCTCTGAAAGTAAGCTCCTACCTTCATCTTCAGTCCTATCACATCACCTTATTTTACTTTTTTTTTTTTTTGTTTTTTTTTTTTTGAGACGGAGTCTCGCTTTGTGGCCCAGGCTGGAGTGCAGTGGCGTGATCTCGGCTCACTGCAAGCTCCACCTCCCGGGTTCATGCCCTTCTCCTGCCTCAGCCTCCTGAGTAGCTGGGACTACAGGCGCCCGCCACCAAGCCTGGCTAATTGTTTTTGTATTTTTAGTAGAGACAGTGTTTCCCCGTGTTAGCCAGGATGGCCTCAATCTCCTGATCTTGTGATCCACCCGCCTCAGCCTCCCAAAGTGCTGGGATTACAGGCGTGAGCCACTGTGCCTGGCCACCTTATTTTTCTTTCATCCTATTTTTCTTTGACCACAAAACTTATGATTGCTTTGCCTTATTTTACTTTTATCCCATATTCTTTGACCACAGAACTTATGACTGCCTACTATTTTTTTTTTTTATTTGTGTCCTTATGTATTGTTCGTGGTTTTTGTTCTAAGAATGTAATTTCCCTAAGAGCAGAGGCCACATCATTGTACTCTGGAATATTCTGAAGGATAACCTAGACATGTATTTTATATGTATATAAAAGCAACTGATGGACACACAAAATTTTGGTCATCATATATTCATCCACATTTAGGACAGTGACTGATTTTAAAGTAAGCAAATAAGTAATACTAAAATCAACAATAAAAGCTTAACTAATGAAAGAAATAATGATTCCCTAAAGATTGCAGTCTCATTCACCAGGGTCTAATTTTCAATAAAAATTTATACTTAGGTTACTTACTCAAAAATAATAAAAAGAATAAAACTCAAAAACTAATGCATTTATTTTCAGGACTAACAGAAAGTTGTTAACAGTGAAAGCAAAAAAGATTTGATGCTGAAAGCTTAAATTCCAAATTATCTTTTCAAGTTTCTAGAAAATTGGGTATTCACTAATTTCTAAATGGATCAAATAACTTTTCTTTATGAGGATAAATAACATTCAGTTCTTTTCCTATCACCCCGAATCCCCAGTAATATAAATCACATAATTATCAACATTAGGCTACCAGAAAACTAGCAGTTCCTTTAATATCTACCTTTACAATTCTATAACTGTCTTTCAAGACTCATTCTGCAAAGAGATTTTTTTCCCCCATTGTGAAATGGCCTTAAAAAATGTCTGCAAATTCTTTGACATTTCATCAAGAAAAAGTAGAGTCCGTGTTACCTCTCGCCCCTGAATACTAGTGGGCTTGTGATTTGCTTGTGACTAAAAAGATTAGGTGCAAGTGACATTGTGTCATTTCTGAGGCTATGTCATAAAATTCAATGTAGCTTCTGTCTAACTCACTGGAACACTCTGAACTGTCATGTAAGGAAGCCATGCTCTTTGGAAGCCCAAGATACATGAAGAAACTACATGCAGATCTACCATCCAAAGTCCAAGTTTAGTTTAAATTTGACAGCTGGAATGCATTGCTCAATGATTTTGAAGATACTTCCAGGTGATACTGGTCACTTGCCCTCAAATGCTGAGTTTCTTCAGCTGAGACCCTATCGCCGAACAGAGAAAATCTATTTCTGCTGTGACCTTTCCACATTCCTAACCTGCAGAATTAGTGAGTGTAACATAATTGTTGTTCTAACCAACTGAATACTGGAGTGATTATTATGCAGTAATAGTAATTACTATGGAAAGATTACAGATATGCTGTGTCAGCATGAACAAATATTCATATAAGCATGGAGTGAAAAATAGATAATCCTTCAAGAGAGACCTCTAACACAAAAGCCTATTATCAAATAACCAATTACTCATTGTTAAAAAGGACATCACTTAGCCAGCAAGAAGATTACCATTCAGAAATTCTAAACAATATTTAGAATATTGTAAGTAAGAATATTGTAAGGAGAAAGTATTATAATATGCTATCATGCCAAGTACTCCTTTTTTTTTTTTTTTTTTGAGATGGAGTCTGGCTCTGTCGCCCAGGCTGGAGTGCAGTGGCCCGTTATCTGGGCTCACTGCAAGCTCCGCCTCCCGGGTACACGTCATTCTCCTGCCTCAGCCTCCCGAGTGGCTGGGACTACAGGTGCCCACCACCACTCCCGGCTAGTTTGTTTTAAATTTTGTATTTTTAGTACAGACGGGGTTTCACCGTGATAGCCAGGATGGTCTCAATCTCCTGACCTTGTGATCCGCCCGCCTCGGCCTACCAAAGTGCTGGGATTACAGGCGTGAGCCACCGCGCCCAGCCAGCCAAGTACTCTATTTAGAAGCTGAAAGTATTTAAGGACTTCAGCAAAACCAGATTTGTGTTTTCTACGTGTACTAAACTAGTAATTGTGAACTGGTATCCCTGTCACTCTTTTAAGGCTTTACGTCTAAGTATGTCTGCCTTTAAAACATGCCTCTATGTGTGGGAAAGGGCTGTTTAAAACAAACAAGCAAGCAATCCAATGAAAACAACAACAGATGGTAACCTCTTTTTCATCAGAACTCTTTCACCCTAAAGAATGTTTTTCTATCAATCTGTTTCGCTGGTTGACTTCCTTAGACCAAGTTATTTGAGCAAAGGTTTCTGGATCTCAATAAAAAGATCACTACAATTTTTGGTTATAATAATTTCACTCATGAAAGGTAAAACTTACCCCAAGGATGGTCTCTAAAAAGATAGGTAAGTTTAAGTGCAGGTTCCACATAGTAGTAAAATAAATAAAAAAAAAAAAAATTACCTTCTCAGCCGGGCGTGGTGGCTCACGCCTGTAATCCCAGCACTTTGGGAGGCCAAGGTGGACGGATCACCTGAGGTCGGGAGTTCAAGACCAACCTGACCAACATGGAAAAACCCTGTCTCTACTAAAAATACAAAATTAGCCGGGCATGGTGGTGCATGTCTGTAATTCTAGCTACTCAGGAGGCTGAGGCAAGAGAATCACTTGAACCTGGGAGGCAGAGGTTGCCGTGAGCCGAGATCGGGCCATTGCACTCCAGCCTGGGCAACAAGAGTGAAACTCCATCAAAAAAAAAAAAAAAAAAAAAAATTACTTGCTAAATTTAGTATATAGTTTGTTGTTCTAGATGATATTCCAAGTTTGCCAACAAATCAAAATCTTCTTTTCTCTAACAGAAAGCAAAAATTGCCAGATTTCAATGATTATTTTGTGTTAGCATGCCATTCCCAAACATTTATAGATAATAGTTTCAACATCATATAACCTCATTATTGTCTTCAGTAACTTCTATTTGGATTTTCTCATCTAAATGTGAAAACATATCATCTTTCAGGAGCATTTTATGTATTTAAACAACTAGGTTGCAAATTCTATATAACACATGTAAGGGGGCATTGGCAATTCCATAGTGCTGACGAACAGAAATACAATATGAATCCCAAGCAAGAGTTGCAGAAAGAATTTTAAAATTTTTAGCCACATTTCAAAAAGGAAAAAAGAAATAGGTGAAATTAATTTCAAAGTATACCTACTGTAACCTAATATGTCAATATATAATTTCAACCTATAATTTAGAAAATTAAATATTTTAATTTGGTGTTATACTAAGCTTTTGAAAGACAGTGTTTGTGTTACACTTACAGCATATCTCAATGTCATCTAGACTTGTTTGTGTGTATGTGTGTGTGTACACTTAAGGGGTTCAAGTGCAATTTAAGGGGTTTAAATGAATGTGTTACATGAATATATCACATAGTGGTAAAGCCTGGAATTTTAGTGTAACCATCACCTGAACAACGCTTGTTGTACCCATTAAGTAATTTTTTCAGGCCTCACCTCCCTCCTTGCCTTCTCACTCTTCCTAGTATTCAATATCTTCTATTCCAAACTCAATGTTTATGTGTACACATTATTTAGCTGCTGCTTATCAATAAGAATATGCAGTATTTGGCTTTCTGTTTTTGAGTTATTTCACTTAAGATAATGGCCTCCTGTTTCATCCATGCTGTTGCAAAAGATGTGATTGCATTTTTTATTTTTATGGCTGAGTAGTATTTCATTGTATATATTTACACATTTCCTTTATCCCATCACCCACTGAGGGACACTGAGGTTGATTCCATCTATGTTTGCTATTGTAAATAGTACTGAGAGAAACATACTAGTGCAGATTTTTTTTTTAATATAGTGATTTCTTCTCCTTTGGGTGGATACACAGGAGGGGGATTGCTGGATCAAATGGTTGTTCTATTTTTAATTGTCTGAGAAATCTCCATACTGTTTTGCATAGAGGTCATACTAATTTACACTCCTACCAACAACGTATAAGTGTTCTTTTGGTCTACTTTCTCACCAACATGTTTTTTGGGTTTTGTTTTGTTTTGTTTACTTTTTAGTAATAGCCATTCTGACTAGCATGAGATAGTGTCTCATTGTGGTTTTAATTTGTGTTTCTCTAATGATCAGTGAAGTTGAACTTTTCTTTTTCATATGCTTGTTAGTCATTTGTAGGTCTTCTTTAGACAAATGTCTGTTCATGTGCTTTTGACCACTTTTTATGGGGTTATTTATTTATTTATTTTTGTTGGTGCTGGGTTGCTTGAGTTCATTGCATATTCTGGATATTAGTCACTTGTGGGATGCATAACTTGCAAATATTTTTTTCTCATTCCGTAAGTTGTCTGTTCACTCTGCTATTTCTTTTGCTGTACAGAAACTTTTTAATGTAATTAAGTCTCATTTGTCTATGTTTGTTAAAGCGCACATATGACTAGTGTCAACCACGATGAATGGTGCAACTACAGAAGATCATCTACTGTGGAGCAAATCTCAGGATTGGGGCATTTTGATCTGCTTCATTTTTCCCCTTTATAGTAAGGCTCTAATTCTTTCAAATACTTCAAATAATAAGTAAACTTATTTGAATTTGATTCTTTTAGGAAAATTTTAAAACGATCTGTTATTGGAAATAACCTTTCATTTCTTCCATTTAGTTTTAATAACAAATGTCTGTATGCTACTCAAAATCAACACGCAGATTTAATCAGTTTACCAAAACTTGAGAAATGACTCTAACAAATTAATGATTCTTTTGGCTTATTTATTAGTTACTTAAAGAAACCTTTTCTGACCACCTTCTCTTACTGTCTCCACCTATATCCCATCAGTCACTCCATCATGAAATCCTGCTTAATTTTTTTTCATAATCCATAAATCTATTTGAAAATGTGTTATTACCAAAATCAGTTTATCTGTTTATTGTTTATCTCTGTAAATACAATACAGCCTCTCTGAGAGCACATAGATTTCTTTCGTAAGCACTAATGTGCTATTCATTTTCCAGAAGAAGACCTACCACGTTGGAGGTGCTCAAAAATATTTATTAATATCTTCATTGCATTGTAAAAATATAGACACTCTTCAATCTAATTTATACCAAGAAAATCAGCTGAAATATTGTTTAGAAAGTTTCATCTGAGAGTCACTGTCTTCTCAGACTTTGTCAAGAAAGCAATGCAATTTTTATTGTGGCTCATATGGTAGAATGTCCATCTCTTTAATAGTAAGAAATTCAGAAATGAAGAACTTCATGTTTGTGCCTCTAGGATAAGAGAAAAGCTTATTCCTTTCCAAATATCATCTACAGTCTGGCTAACACAAAGCTATTAATTCAACATACAAACATGTTTCTTTCTTATTATTGAAAAAACCTCTCAAATTTAATTAAAGTCAATAAAGAAATTAAAAGCTTAATGAGAGCAAGAATCCTCTGAGTGTGTTCATGCTGTTATCAGACTGTGATGTTGTAAAAGATAGGATTATGATTTTACTGCCTGGGCAACCAAGAATAGGGAAAGGATAAGGAGAAGAATTTTGAAAAGTCTCCTGGTGAGGAAAATCTCAGAGTGGCAAACTGTGGTGCTTAATGAAGTCAACGGAGAAATTCAATACCAAACGGCTAGCTTGTGAGCATCGCTACCTATTATTTGAATCTAAGACTGACAAATAATTTGAGAGGTTTTTAAACAAGATTCCTACTCAATATGAAACTTGATGGGAACCCCTGGAAGTATGTCTACTATCTCTTCCCAAGTGATCTCTCAATGATTGGAATTGGGCTGGGTTAGATCATAAGTAATATTTATTTTTATTTCACTGAAAAAAAAAAGAAAAGAAAAGAAAAGAAAAAAAAAAAAAAACAGCCAGGCGCGGTGGCTCATGCCTGTAATCCCAGCACTTTGGGGAGGCCGAGGCGGGCAGATCATGAGGTCAGGAGTTCGAGACCAGCCTGACCAACATAGTGAAATCCTGTCTCTACTAAAAATACAAAAATGAGCCAGGTGTGGTGACACGCACCTGTAATCCCAGCTACTCAGGAGGCTGAGGCAGGAGAATCACTTGAACCCAGGAGGCAGAGGTTGTAGTGAGCCAAGACCACGCCCATTGCACTCCAGCCTGGGGGACCAAGTGAGATTCTATCTCAAAAAAAAAAAAAAAAAAAAAAAGAATAATAATAAATAAAAAAGAATATTTCCTGAACTAGAAAGTCAAGACAAACTTCCAGTCTTTTGCATTTAGAGTAAGATTCCCCCGTCCCCCTACCCATCCCATTAAGTATTGAAAGCTTAAGCAATAGTGGTCAAGAGAGAGATATGTGGGTGCAAGATGCAACTAACTCTGGCCTCCACATCTCCTTCAGAAGGAGTGAAGAGGCTCCCCTAGACACTCACATTCTCTCACCACTTCTACCTCCATGATACCACTATGCCTACATCCTTTTTCTGGTCTATTTCAAATCCCCATAAGAAGTCATTGACTTTATCTCTCATTTTCCTCATTTTTACCTGCTTAGGCTGCACATCGCTGTTTAGTCCCCATTTGCAAGTCTTCCCAGTTCCTGAAACTCCTCCGCTGTGCTCTGTGGAACTTGCCATGCAGCATCCTCAAACTTTAATGTTCCCTTCATCATCCTGCTCAAAGAAACACTGGGACTTCTCTGAGGACAGTGCTTTCCCAGGGGAGCATCATGTGTTTTCTCTCTCTTTCTCACACCATGGGCCTGGTAGTGAACTCCGTGTCCTCCTTATGCCTCATCTCCAGTTCTAGACTCTTCCCTATGCCTCCTCTTGACAATGCTCTAGTGAAGACATGGCCAGCCCAGACCAGCCCTTGCTGCAATCAGCTACTGTGCCCCAAGTAACTCCTCCTCATTTCTTAAAGAGTTTGGTTCCTGTGTCACTGTTACTCTCTCCAAGATAACTCCAGTCTTAAATATTGGTGATATCAACTTATACAAAGATGATCCTCCCAAATTTCTCTCTTCCCAGTACTATGGAATCTTCTTCAATGATGCCTTCCACCACCATCTCTCAGACACAATTCCCATGGTCACACACATTACAATGACCTCTCCATATTTACAGCTTCAAGCATCCCACTTTCTCATCACTTGTAGAATTCTCTCTTTACATCTTACTTGCTTCAGGACCTCAACACCAACAGTTCTTTCTACACATACAATCCCACCAGCTCTTCTATTCATTTTCTCACCCTCATTTTATACTTGCTTAATTTAAATTCCACAGTTAATCATATAATCACACACTTGGATACTCCCTCAGCTCTCTTGTCTCTTAATTCATCATATTCACTAGACAAAACCATAAATCTTCTGTGAAATGCAATTTTCCACCAACTGTACACTTGGACCCATGCAGCTGAATATGGCTAGGGAAAAAATTTAAAAATAAAAATATGTTGAATACTCTCATATTAAATGCTTGGACAGGTACATCAGTTGATATCTTAATATGGCCTGGTGCTTGTGCTAAGTTTACCACCCTTACAGACAACTGTATGATGCTTTTCCTCTCTTCAAACCTTCAGTATCTCTCAATTTCACATGCAGTTGACAACCTCATTTCTCTTTTCATGAGAAAATCAAATGAACTAGAATGGTGCTCTTACAATTTCTACTCTTCTACAAACTTCTGCACCTCAATTACATGAATGAAATGCATCTTATTTCATTTATCCCAGTGACATTTCATTGTCTTCCATCCCAATTATATAAATGAAATGTCCACAGTTCCATCTACAGTCATCACATTGGAATTAGAGATCCCATGACTTCTTACCTAGTGAGGGATGTCATTCTCCCTTATCATCAGATTTATCCTCTCCACCAGATTACTCCCATTCCCAACTGCCACCTCCCCCCTAACAACTACTACTTCCTTTATTTCCTCTCCTTTATAGAAAAAATACTTTGAAATAATCTTCTGGTGCACACTGCTTTCAATTTTCCTCTTCTTATTCTCTTGTAAGTCTGCTTTTATCCCCACAAATGACAGTTCTCTGGACTCATATTACCCAACTCAAGGGCAACAGGTGAGACAGTTGGCCACTTTCTCTTTCTTAAAGCATTTTCTTCATTTAATGCTCAGGTTATTTTTCTACCTCAGTGACTCTCATTGGAGTATCCCAGTCTTCATTTCTTATATCTCTTCATTTCTATTTCTGATCTGTTCCCTTGGTGATTTCACCTAGCTTCATGACTTTAAATCTCAATTCAGGTATCCAAGTGCTGAGAAAACATCTCCACTTAGATGTTTAATTGGCATCTCAAAGTTAACACATGCAAACCTGATTTCTGATCTTCCTACCAAACATACTTCATCTGTGTCTTCCAAATTTCAGTGAAGATTGCTCTACTCTGTTGGTTGTTAATATCAGAAAACTTGGAGTCATTCTTAACTCCTTTATCTTATATCCCTCATCTAATTCATAAGCTAATCATGTGGTGTTAAACTTCAATTTGTATCCAGATTCTGACCACTTTCCACCAATTGCACTGTCACTGTCCTGCTCCAAATTCTAGATAACTTTAATTGCTTCCTGACTGGTCCTTATTTCAATCTGTGCGTTCGCTCTTCGGTGTATTCTCAACAAAACAGCCAACGTAATTCCACTAAAATTAAAGCAACGTTTTATAATTTCTATACTTAAAACTCTCTACTATTTCCCCATTTTATTCAGACTAACTTACTGAGCACTCCAAGTCCCATATGAGGTAAGTTCAAATATTGAAACTGACCCAACAGTCTCATAGATAATTTTTTGAATGAACATAGAAATTGACCTTTTTGGTCTTAAAGCTTGAACTTTACGTTTGTTTTATCTAGTTTTTTCCTCAGGAAATGACCTTCAGGCATCTGGAAAAAAGTATCAATGAACTGAAACTCACCAGCTTACCACATCCAGAAAATGAAATATTGGACCCCTCATTCATCATGACTGTTTCCTTGCCTTTCCCTAGTTCCTGATTTTTGTTTTGTTTTGCTTTTGCTTTTTTACACATTTGTTACATTTCTTCCTCGCTATATAAATGCCTAGTTTTAGTCAGTCTAGGAGATAGATTTGAGAATGATCTCCCATCACTTTGACTTAGCACCTGATTACAGCTTCTTCCTTGGTAATACTCATTGTCTTAGTCATTGGCTTTCTGTAGCAGCAAGTAGCAGGACCTAGCCCAAACCCCTGGTGTTTCAGTAACATTAGTACTATTTTACCAACTAGGAAGTAAAAATTAAACAATGACAATAAAAAGGTTACTGGCTGGTAAGTGGTTGTAATAAGATTCAGTCTTAGGGATCCTGGCGTAAGAGTCCATATTTTCAGCCATTATGATTCACTGACAAAAGCAGTTTACCTAAATTAAGCAATAAAACTCTAAATCATTTCCATGACTGGTTCTGTGGCTTATCTCAAGACCTCTTCCCCTGTAAGCCTTCCCTTTGCCTATTCCTCCAGTCACACTAGCCCATTACTATTCCTTGAACTGTCCAGTCAGACTAAAATCCAAACACTTCCCTCACCTGCATCAAACTTTCCTTGCTTCTCTGTTTACATCCACTTGGCACTTCAAGTTTTCTGTTCTTCCAGTTGCTGATTTCTTGGTATATACGCCATCCTCTTCCTGCTATGACAACTGTTCTCATTGTTCATTTAGTAAATGATTTCAAAGTGGTGGGGTGGCCAGTGCTGTCCAGCAAGGCTCTGGCTCCACAAAATCAGGGATTCAAACAATTCATTTCTAAGATAGACAGATTGACGTTTTCCAGTCTTTCAGAGTCCTAGCTCCTTTCCATCTGAGAGTCTTTGCATTTGCTATTCCTTCTGCCTGGAATATTCTAGTTCCTGGGATGTTTTTGCATTGCTGGCTCCAGTTCGGCATTCATGTCTCTGCTCATATATCGCCCCTTGGGAAGACTTCTCTGGCCACTCTACCTAACGTAGCCACCATCACTGTTCCGTTAACCACTCTATCCTATCAGGATTTCACTTTCTTCACAGCAAAATATTTCACAATTTTTAATTTATTTACCTGTGCATGGATTACCTTCCCCCACTGGACTACGAGCTCTATTAGCAAGGACTTCATCTCTTTGATTTCCACCACTTAGGTCAGAGTCTTCACAAAGAAAGTGATAGATGAATATTTCTTAAATGTATGAAAAAATTCTTATTTTTGTCTGACTTGATTCCAATAAGTTTAAAAATAGCAAGCAGTATGGAAACTTCTGAATTTTATCTAAATTTCAGAATTTGGTAGAGAGATATTTAACTTTTTTCTACTATAATTGGTATGCAGTACCAATTATGGTCTATTTCCAATTTATGGTCTATTTCCAATTTATCTTTGGATATAAATAAGACATGTATACTTTTAGCAATTCTTACAAGTACTCAACACATATAGTCTTTTCTTTTAGTCTCCTAGTCTTAGCCATCAACAGCATGGAATTTCTATGATAGAGCAGTATTTTATGGCTGGTGGATATATATACATACATACAGTTATATATATATTTACACACACACACATAAATACATGTACACACACAGCTCTTCATGTGTGTATATATGTATTTAATTATTCTTTTGGTTTATTTAGAACACTCTCTTGCCTGGCTAGGCACGGTGGCTCATGCCTATAATCCCAGCACTTTGGGAGGCCGAGGTGGGCAAATTACCTAAGGTCAGGAGTTCAAGACCAGCCTGGCCAAATGGCAAAACCCCATCTCTACTAAAAGTACAAAAATTAGCTGGGCATGGTGGTGGGTGCCTGTAATCCCACCTACTCAGGAGATTGAGGCAGGAGAATTGCTTGAACCCAGAAGGCGGAGGTTGCAGTGTCTGAGATCTCTCCATTGCACTCCAGCCTGGGTGACAAGAGCGAGACTCCGTCTCAAAACAAAAGAAAACAAAACAAAAAACCCACTTTCTTTCCCTATAGTTATTTGGCAGAATGCTGTTTTCCTTAGAGTTCAAGGTTAGATGAGTAGAGGCAAGTTGCCAGCCAGCAAATATACCTCATGAGAGAAATGTAGCTTATTAATAAGTGCTGTAAAACACACCCTGACACTTTGTCATGTCATGCTGTAGCAAATTAGAAGAGTGTCCTTAGTTCTTAAGGGAAATATTGCAGCTCTGATCCTTTGCAAGTTGATCTGTGAATATAAACCTGGTACTTACTGCCTGAAATATGTATCAGTGGCAAAATAAGCCAACAGTTAAGGCTTAGCACATAAAATTTTTGAGTAAAAATTCAAAGGAAGGTATGAATGTAGTCCTTATAAGAAGAAAAAAATATTGCAGAGGAAGAGAGCATAATGAGGAAATTGGACATTTCTTAGATAAATAAGATGAGGCTATCAATTTCAGAGATATGCCAGTCATAATGAAAATAATGATAGTAACGAATGCTTATATACATCAATTAAAAAGTTACTTACCTTCCTTCTTAAGTTTTCTTCTTGTTTCAATTCAATTACTCTTGTGATTGAGGGCCCCCAGTGAATAATATTTAAAAACATTTTTGTTTTTCTAATTTAAAAAATACATAATGGTACTTTTCATTTCCCAGAGAAATGAAAACTTAAGTTCATACAAAAAAAACCTGTACATAGATGTTCAGTTTTATGAATGGAGCACTTGTATTTACAATAACCAAAGATTGACACAACTTAGATGTCTTTATTTATTTATTTTGAGACAGAGTCTTCCTCTGTTGCCCAGGCTGGAGTGCAGTGGCGTGATCTTGGCTCACTGCAATCTCTGCCTCCCAGGTTCAAGTAATTCTCCTTAATCAGCCTCCTGAGTAGCTGGGATTACAGGCACACACCACCACGCCTGGCTAATTTTTAGTATTTTTTAGTACATGTATTTTTGCCATGTTGCTCAGGCTGGTCTCAAACTCCTGAGCTCAGGCAATCTGCCCTCCTCAGCCTCCCAAAGTGCTGGGATTACAGGTGTGAGCCACTACACCTGGCCAACCTAGATGTCTTTAAATGGGTAAATGGTTAAACTAACTGAGGTCCATCTATATCAAAAAATACTAGTCAGCAACAAAAATTAATGAACTATTTATACAATGACTGTTGGTATAGATCATCAAGGAATTATATTGGTGAGAAGTCAATCTTGTTCATGAACATACTGCATGATTCCATTTATATAATTTTCTTGAAATGACAGTATGTTAGAAATGAAGAACAGATTAGTAATTACTAGTAGTTCAGGTGAATAGGATCATGGATACGGCTATGAAAGAGCCTATGAAAGAGGTGATGAAAATGTTCTTTATATTAAGTGTATCATCAATGTCAATAGCCTGGTTTTCATTTTGTAGCATAAATTTCCAGTATGTTACATTGGGAGAAACCAGGTAAAAGGCACCTGGAGTTTCTCTGTATTAGTTTCTTACAACTGCATGTGAATCAATACTAATCTCAAAATAAAAAGTTTAATAAAAAAAAGTAATTCCTAAAATGTAGGTAATATGATCTCCAATTAAGAGTGTGAAAACCTAAGAACTGACTCTTTTAAAAATTAAAATGTATATTTTTCTTTACCTTTGCCCTGTCAGACTTGACAGGTGTTTCCGATTATATATTTATATGACAAACGTTTATTCAAAACTGTTAATAAACACCTAAATAATTAAAACTAGGTCATATTGAATTGAGAAAAATTTACTCCTTTTGTTAGAGATATCAAATGCACATGACTAAGTTGGAAGTAGAGAATCAATTATCCAGCCTCATATCCAGAGAGTGTCATTTTTTGAAAATGGAAAATCTGTGTTTGAATATTCTTTCTGGCCTCTGTATCAGTTTCCTGTTCCTTTTTCTTCACATCATTGTAACAATCTGAATTTTAGGACATTTGCTCTAAAAAAAGGGTTTAGCATTTGAAATTGCTAAATAAGAATTCAAGTTCCAGCATCTGCTTAATAATCACATAATTTGGAGCAAGTAATTTTTCTGCTCTGAATCTGTTTCCTTATCTGCAAAACGAAGCTGATAATCTACCTCTTAGGTTTGCTCTGGGAATAAATGGAAATGTTGCCAGTGAAGCAACCTGATTTAGTGGCTGGTACATCATAGGTGATCATTTCATTGATCCTTAATGCAGCCATTTAACAAATGTCTATGGGCCAGCCATTTGCCAATAAGCAAGCATCTGGCTCCCCTAGATGTTACCTTCTCGTGGGAAAGATGGGCAACAAAGGTATCAATACAAAATAAATATTTTGTATGATGACACATATTTTAATAATATGCGTTCTAAAAAGTAAAACAGGTTAGTAGGGGGAAAAAGAGTGCCTATAGAAGATGACCAATCTGGCTGGGCATGGTGGCTCACATCTGTAATCCCAGCACTTTGGGAGGCTGAGGCAAGTGGATCATGTGAGGTCAGGAATTTGAGACCAGCCGGCCAACATGGTAAAATCCCATCTCTACTAAAAATACAAAAATTAGCCAGGCATAGTGGCTCAGGTCCGCAGTCCCAGCTCCTCGGGAGGCTGAGACACAAGAATCACTTGAACCCCGGAGGCAGAAGTTGCAGTGAGCCAAGATCACACCACTGCACTCCAGCTTGGGCAACAGAATGAGACTCAGTCTCAAACTAAAAAAAAAAAGATGAGCAGTCCACTTTGGTAGGGAAGTCAGGGGAACTTCCAGAGTTCGGAGGTCTCTTCCTTTAATTCTTTACATTATTTTTCACTTGCCCATTGAAGGGCACCATTATTACTTAAAGAAGTAACATTTAAATCTCAGATAGTAACATTAAAATAAATAGCAGATAGTTAGTGACTCCATTTCAGTATCTGTAATTCGATATATCACATAAATAGAATAGGGATGCATATTTTTCTCAGCTCTGTGTATATTGGAAATTCTATTTGAAAATAAAGATATCATGCAATAAAACTATGTGATCATTTTTATAAAATATTATTTTATTAAACATTCTTACCATAAGAAGTTCTTCTTCGATAAGTTCCCAAAAGATGATATCCCTGGTGGGGGTGAAAAAAAAAAAAAAAAAAACATGAAAATTAGAAATAATGAACATTACATCATATGCTATTTAAGAAGTTTCATTGTTCAAATTTAGGTTCTTCCCTTTTCTTGAACTTAATGTATTTATTCAAATAAGACTACTGTCACTATGTAAATAGTCAAAATACTTCTATATTTATTGTAAGACTGCTGTTCTATTACCAAGTAAAAAAGCATTCTATAGAATGTGAAAATTGCCAGTGGTTTTCTACTTCTTTTTTTTTTTTTGAGACGGAGTTTCACTCTTTTTGCCCAGGCTGGAGTGCAATGGCACAATCTCGGCTCACCACAACCTCCACCTCCTGGGTTCATGTCTCAGTCTCCTGAGTAGCTAGGATTATAGGCATGCGCCACGATGCCTGGCTAATTTTGTATTTTTAGTAGAGACAGGGTTTCTCCATGTTGGTCAGGCTGGTCTTGAACTCCCGACCTCAGGTGATCCACCTGCCTCGGCCTCCCAAAGTGCTCGGATTACAGGAGTGAGCCACCGCACCCAGCTGGGTTTTCTACTTCTAATATAAATCATTTAACTTTATTGGCCTCAGTTTTCTCACTTATAAAATCACAAAATTTACTTGAAGTGAGATATATCCAATCTAAAATTCTAATTATGTTTAAGGCTAGGACAATGTAATTTTAGCTAGTGTTTTAAAAATTCCATCCATGTTAATTTTGCAGTGCCAACTAAATACACACACATAGAACATCAAGTTGTATTTCATGTATCTTATGTTTAAATTGAAATGTGAAGCTATTGAGTAATTTGCAACTATTTATTTTTAATCAAGGGAAGAACATATTTTTCTTATGTTTTAGTATTCTGAGCACTGGAAGCCCGAAATGAAACTGAAGAAAAAAACTTCTATTTTTCCTTGAGTGATTTAAATGCCTTTAAAAGAATCTTTCACTCATAGAAAATATTTATTTCTTCACCATTAGTTTTTTCAATTCCTACCATGTTTTTTCCACTACCATACTTTAATTTAAATTTGGACTATGAACTTAGAATTGAGCAAAAGCAATAGATTTCCAAAATCAGAAGGCTGCTGGGAATCACTTTCAATAAGAGAAGAAAAACAAATGAATTACAGCCAGCATAAGGCTCCGGAATTGAAATTACAAGCACTCTGAGGAGTATTTATAGTATGTGGTCCAAGGATCCTGCTGCTCAGGTCCATTAACATTGTAGATCCTGCTGAATTATGAAAATGTTCCTAAGAACAAACGTTTTTACAAAAAGATGCCAAAACCAAATTTCCAAAATACTCCCTTGATAAATAAAAAGTTATATAAAACTCAGTATTCATATTGTAGTTTTAAGAAAACTTTAAGATGTGCAGATATATTTTACATGTTAAAAGCAGTGAAATGTCTGGTTGAAAATGAATGGACAGAGTAACTGAAAACTCCATTAAATAGACCTGATTTTAAATTCCATCACCGATAGAAAATGACTTCGATATTCCCAAAGTAATAAAGTCCAGGTTCTTTGGTGCAGCTCAAGAATGCAGACTGGGGAAGGTAAAAGTTATAGGAAGGGTGATTTCACTTTAATGAAAGGGGGAAAATGCTTCATGAGATAGGTTACAGTGACTAAAAACATTTAAACAGAGGTTAGATGGCCTCCCTTTAGGCTATTATATAAAAGGTGTCTGGACTAGAGGATCTCTATGGTTATTTCCTGCACCTAAGATTGCATAATTGTGTGTTTCAACGACCTTTGTAGTGACCCTGCAGTGAAATCTGAGATGCAGAACAAGTCTGTGTTAATGTACTTTAAATATCAAGTCTAGAACTTTCTTTCCTTTCCTTTTCTCAGTAATTCCTGAGGATCCTATAGGTTTAGCTAAAAATTATCAGACCTATAGGATACTCAGGAATTAATTTATTAGACCTTCTCCAGGAATTTTCCTGCCCCAGCCCTCACCCCAAGGGTGAGTTAGGTTTCTATAGCACATTGTATTCACTCCCAGAGCATGGTTTTGCATATGGTATTATAACTGTCTATTTCCCTTAATAGACTATAGGTTTCTATAGGCAATAGTTGTGATTACAATGACAATGTATATTTTAAAAATTAGTTGTATGCAAGTACCAGTTGCAGAATCTTAATATAATCATTTTCTGGGGATACAAAATGATTTTTTGAGACACATTTTGAAGGTGCTGGATGATTCAGTGGTTAAGCAAGTATATTTACTTAAGGACACAACAGAGCCATGAAAGTGTTTTGTATTCTATAAATAATAATGATTATTAAAAAGGTAAGTAGATGAAGATTTTCTTAACACTACTTCTCTTGGACTTATTTTTTATGGAGCATCTTCTAAGACTAGAGTTTGTTTTTTCTTTCCCAATTTCCCCTAGTGAGTTGGTTATTATAGTGAATTATATCATTCACCATTTCACTAGACAGTATCTGGCACTGAGCAGGAATGTACGAAAAACTAATTGTATTTATCAGTTACTAAAATCTAAACTAATTGGCTTTCATGTTCTCTGATAAATGCTACCATATCTATCCCAAATTATTCTTTAAATTAAAGAAGTATTTGGGTCATCTTCTTTGTTTTGATAGCAGAAATCCCTTCTGTGATATAGTTGGCCATTTAACTTCTATGAGAATGATTTATGGCTATAGACATCATATATCTACATGAGCTAGTGTGTTTCACTGTAAGATAACCATTGATTTAAACAAATCTTTTTCACAGAATTTATAGCTGAATGCCTCTAACTTTTGTTCCTTTTTGAACAACCAAAACAAGTTTGTGCCTTATTCAACATGATACTTAATAGACATTGTGTTTAGGTTTATCTTCTTTGAGCTAAACATCTTAGTTTCCTTATTCTTCCTGCCATGGTTTCCAGATTTCCAAACTGACAGGAATCTTGTTATAAAATTATAATTGATTCTGCTATCTTCTTCCAAAGCCCACTTTAAGGTAAGGTAAGGCAGAATCTTAATATTTTATAAAGATGCCACTGCTGAATCCTATGTTATTTATTCTACTCATATTGCTTCTTTTTGCCAGAATGTTTTTTCTTCTTCCCTCCTCCTCATTATCTGCCCTTTAGGAAAAAGCTCACCCCCATTTCATGTTCAACCACATTCGCTGTCGTTTTTCCTCTCCTGCTCTCGGAAAAATCAGTTAAGACTCATTGTCTATTGTGACTATTCAGCCTTCCAATTTTCTGTATTATTAACTGATGTTTCATGTATACTTTTCTTTATTATTAGTAAAGTTAATAATGACTAATTTCTTACAACTAAGAAGTTATAAGAATCATGAGAGCCAGTACTTAACTTTTTTTTTTCTAGACACTCTGTCAAACACACAGCTGATTAACCAGTTGCCTGAAAATGTTGACAGACATATATGCAGATTTATATGGCCATAGCTCTTATGTCCCTCCTTGCTCCTTGATATTTAGAAAGCTAAGGTGCAGGGCACTGGGGCAGATGGAGGCAATTGGTATATAGCTTGTTTTCTGACCTTCCAAGCTTTTATTTTCAATGGGAGTGGAGGAGAGGAATGGCATCCTGGAAGTCTAAAAATGACATTTCCTAGAATTTCTTGACTCGTTTTCATAATTAGTTCTACAAATGGGAGCCAATGGGAGGAGGCACAGGCAGGAAGCATTCTGTATTCAACTCTCGACTTAGCAGAAAGGCAATTACCAGGAAAGCATATCCTCCAGCATTTTCAGGTCCCAACAGCAGTGGTTAAGGCAGCCTCATTTCAGAAGCAGTGCACTCTATAAACAACAGATGCTGATGAAGTTGTGGAGAAAAGGGAATGCTTTTACACTGTTGGTGGGAGTGCAAATTAGTTCAACCACTGTGGAAGACAGTGTGACAATTCCTCAAAAATGTACAGGCAGAAATACCATTTGACCCAGTAATCCCATTACTGGACATATACCCAAAGGAATATAAATTGTTCTGTTATATAGATACATGCACACGTATGTTTATTGCAGCACTATTCACAATAGCAAAGACATGGAATCATCCTAAATGCCTCTCAATGATCAACTAATAAGGAAAATGTAGTACATATACACCATGGAATACTATGCAGCCATAAAACAGAATGAGATCATGTGTTTTGCAGGGACATGGATGGAGTTGGAGGCCTTTATTATCCTCAGCAAACTCATGGAGGAACAGAAAACCAAACACTGCATTTTCTCAATTATAAGTGGGAGCTGAATAATGAGAACATGTGGAAACATGGGGGGAACAACATACACTGGGGCCTGTTGGAGGGTGAGGAGTGGGAAGAGGGAGAGCATCAGGAAGAACAGCTAAATATTAAGCCCAGCTAAAAATTAAGCTGGGCTTAAAATTTAGGTAATGGGATGATCTTTGCAGCAAACCACCATGGCACACATTTACCTGTGTAACAAACCTCTGTGTCCTGCATATGTACCCCTGAACTTAAAACAAAAGTTCAAAAAAAATGAAGCAAGGTACCACAGCAGCTTAGCAAGGAATGCACCCCAGAACACAGGCAGGGACACTCCTGGTCTGGCATAACAACTGCTCTTCCCCTTTCCTGCCCATCTATCACTTTTGTAAACTTTTCTCTGCATTAATATCCTCTCTCTGAGGATATCCAAATTTCTTTTTTTTTTTTTTTTTTTTTTTTTTTTTTTGAGACAGAGTCTGGCTCGCTCTGTTGCCCGGGCTGGAGTACAGTGGCCGGATCTCAGCTCACTGCAAGCTCCGCCTCCCGAGTTTAGGCCATTCTCCTGCCTCAGCCTCCCAAGTAGCTGGGACTACAGGCGCCTGCCACCTCGCCTGGCTAGTTTTTTGTATTTTTTAATAGAGACGGGGTTTCACCGTGTTAGCCAGGATGGTCTCAATTTCCTGACTGATCCGCCCGTCTCGGCCTCCCAAAGTGCTGGGATTACAGGCTTGAGCTACCACGCCCGGCCCATATCCAAATTTCTAATAAAACATATGAGAAGACATCAGGAAAACACAAATTACGATCATAATGAAATAACACTAAGTAATCACCAGAGAGGCCAATGAGAAAGACGGGACTATCAAGTGCAGGGGAGAATGTTGAGCAACTGAAGTTCTGAAACAGAGCTGGAAGCCATGGAAAACTGGTACAGCCTTTGGGAACCGATTTGGCTGTTTCTACTGAATGTGAACATACAAAATCTCTATGATCCAAGAATTCAATTTTTAGGTATATTTTTATCAGAAATGTGTTCCAATGTTTACAAAAAAATCATGTAATACAATAAAACACTACTAATTTATAATAGCTAAAACCTAAATATCACGCAAATCTCCATCAATAGGATGAATTCAGGTATTTCACATAATGATTACTGTACCACAATAGTAGTCACTGTCTACAAATACAGGTAACAATAGGAATGAATTACACAAACACTGTTGAGCTAAAGTCAGACAGAAGTGAACATGCTGTATTATGCAATTTTTATATAAAATAATATAAAAAAGTATTCTATGCTTTAAGATATTAGGATAATGGACTAACTTGGGGGAAAATTAAAGAGCGTTTACTGGGGTACTGGTGATCATTTCTTGATCTGGGCACTAGTTACACTGGCATAATCAATAATCAGTTAATGAAAATTTATCAAATTGTACTCCTACATGTGCAGTTTTGTACACATATTTTACTTCAATAGAAAGCTTTTAAAAATGTTCTTGGCCTACCTGAGACCAGGATACACTAGTGACTTTGTTGTAGTGCACAGCTGGGGTAATTTTTGCCTGGAAAATTGAAAGTAAGTGTTCTAAGCATCTTTTCTTGACCATTAAAATAAACAAGAAAAGCAAGCATGAATCCCTAGAACATATTGACTATTAAAAAATTAACTCGACAAGGCACAGTGGCTCATGCCTGTAATCACAGCACTTTGGGAGGCCGAGGAGGGTGGATCACGAGGTCAGGAGTTCGAGACCAGCCTGGCCAACGTGGTGAAACCCCGTCTCTACTAAAATACAAAAATTACCCGGGTGTGGTGGTGGGCACCTATAATCCCAGCTACTCGGGAGGCTGAGACAGGAGAATTGTTTGAATCTGGGAGGCAGAGGTTGTAGTGAGCCAAGATCGTGCCACTGCACTCTAGTCTGGGAGACACAGCGTGACTTCATCTCAAAAAAAAAAAAAAGAAAAAAAAAATTAATTGTTTGAAAAACCTAGGATAGCTTCTGTATTCTTGACTCAATGCACAGGGATATAGCTTTATTTGTTTCCCAAGTTTGTATGTGCAATTCTTTTTAAAAAATATTTCACAGTGACTTCAATCATTATTTATGTAAAGTAATTGAAAATTCCAGAAAATACATGTTAAAAATTTCTGCCAAAATCTCAT
The DNA here is from genome assembly GCF_002776525.5 of Piliocolobus tephrosceles. Classification (NCBI taxonomy): domain Eukaryota; kingdom Metazoa; phylum Chordata; class Mammalia; order Primates; family Cercopithecidae; genus Piliocolobus; species Piliocolobus tephrosceles. Next base: position 125,836,736 of record NC_045437.1, read on the forward strand.
GAAGTATTCCAAATAAATAAAAAAAATTCAGGTTTTAAAAACTTATAATAAATGCCAGTGGTATTTCTACATATATTTTAAATGCTTCACTGTTTCTTTCATATCATATTTAAAGGTTTTCATTATAATTTTTGTGAAATCTCTGGAGGAGCCTTATACAAGCATAATTATTGTTTTGTTTCCAGAAAAGGAACGGGAATTATTAAATAAAGTAGAACTTGAAGGGAGATAATTTTTTATTCATCTTTCATAATTGAATAAAATTCAGTGACTTGTTTTTTTTAATATACAGAAGTGCACTGCCTAAGTATAATTATAATTGCTGCCATATTTCTTTGTGGGAATCTTATTTTATGAAGACAAGAATATAGAAACAATATATAATGAAACTTTGCTGGGCAATTATACCAGGCAATGACCCAACTAGTCAATTGCCCAACCATTTTTAGTAAGCATTGCAACAGAATAGGAACAATTATCATTTTAAGTAACCAAACTGAAAAAGAGATCTTATATAAAGTACAGGATGTGCTGACCCCTGGAAAGTAGAAGGAAACACAATATCCAGATGAAGTAATAATAGCAGGGTCAAGCTTTGTACAGAATTCACAGTTTGCATGGCCAAAAGAAAAGATTTAATTTTATTCCTGAATTTACCAAATAGCAAAAGAGAACTTTTATACACTGAGTTCTTTAAATTTTATGATTTAAAATTTTACACGTTTAACATCTTTAAGTAATCTTTTCAATAACTGTAGGTTGTTCATGTATATTTTGAGCATTGTGAAATTTGGAAGTATTTCTACTGACTTTACCCGTGAAAGAAACCTTGTTTTGCCATGAAATACTGGTTCACAATTTCCCCCTAAAATTCCAATGGAATTTCACGTTATATGGGAGAATTCTGATGCTGAATTTCCTTTGCGCTTTTCATTAACTCTATATTCTCTCTAAAAATTACGGAATTTCCCTCTTTTCTCTGTATAATAAAAAAGACCCAGCTATGTTAGTTTATGTATTTTCCCATTAATTTTACCTGCAGTGCAGTATATATCCTTCTTGAATTTTCTTTTGTTTATATAAACTTATGAGTAAATAATTGTATAAGTTATAGAAAACATGTAAATGGGGAATGGGTTTCTTTTTGTTCTATTTAGAAAATTGGATTAACTCTATATTCCTCCTTGTCAATATTCCGTCTTTATAAATTTAAGAACAGTAAACATATTAATATAACATTATTCCTCTCATCATTTCTTAAATTTACTTTTGTATCAGTATCCTAAATGATTTTATTATTTCAGGCATCTCCTTTCTTAAATTCATTGTCTGCTTCAAGGTTTTTCAACCTTGGCAACATCAACATTTGGGACTGAGTATTTCTTTGTTGAGGGAATTTTCTTTTACATGATAAGAAGTTTAGAAGCACCCCTAAACTCTACCTAGTAGATAACATTGGCTCTGTGACTCCTAATCTCTCATGACAACCAATGCTATCTCTAGAAATGGCCAATTGGCCCCTGAGAGACAAAATCACCCCCTTTTAGAACAATTAATCTACATTGCTGCTAAAGTTCCTATATCTGTTTTGCTTTGCTATAAAGGAATACCTAAAGCTGGGTAATTTACAAAGAAACATTGTTTATTTGGTTCACAGTTCTGCAGGCTGAGGCACCAGCATCTGCCTGGCTTCTGGTGAGCCTCAGGAAACTTACAGTCATGATGGAAGGTGAAGCAGGAGCAGGCATGTCATGTGGCGAGACAGGAAGCAAGAGAGAGAAGGGAGGAAGAGCCAGGCTCCTTTTATAGCCAGCTTTCATGTGAAATAAGGGAGTGGGAACTGACTCATTACCATGGGGTGAGCATCAACCCATTCATGAAGGATCTGATCCCAGGACCCAAACACCTTCCACCAGGCCCCACCTCCAACACTGGGGATCACAATTCAACATGAGATTTGGAGAGGACAAAGATCCAAACTATATCATTTATCTTTCTAAAATACTCATTAGATTATGTTATTCTTCTGCTGTTTGAATAACTTATTTTGGTGGTTTTCTTCAACTATTTGATATGCATTTTACCAGGATTTTTGTAATAAGGCTTGACACTCATTTCTAAAACTATATCATGCCCTGGACTTTTATTTCAACCACAAAGAACTATTATTTTTCTCTCAAACAACACTCCTCACTCCTTTATGCTTCTGCGTTTTGCCTTTTCTTCCACTTTTACTTGGGAAGTTAGTAGTGACTTATTAAAACAAGTTAAAACATCCACCTCTGTTAGGTTTTACTTGCATAGATACTTATGCATTAAACATCATACACAAGTAGAAAATACCTGCATAATTTCACTCAAATTTATTTTTACTATTTGGAGCGATAACAAAATTTTGTATTTTAGGAAACACTACACAATGAACTTGATATTGTTCTATCAATTGTTAACCAGGAAAACCAAATCCAGTATCCCATAAGGCTGCAATCATTTCCACCTAACTTTGTCACATTGTACTTGCTTGAAGAGAAACTCATCTGATGCATGTCTGCCCCCTCATAAAGCCTTCAGGCATAGTTTTTCAATTTGGCATTTCCACTCCCAGAAGAGCTTAGTTTCATCTGCACACTTGAAAATTTTACTGGGCTGTGTGTCTTCCAAATCATTTATAAGCCCCTTAGATAGTACCAATCCCTAGTGGAGTCAGGTAAGTAAAATTCTGTAAAAGAAAGAAGCACTTTAGCTAAAAATGAAAGAGAAGTCACTAGTCTGCACATTTGCATTGAATAGCTACCACGTACTTTGGGTCAACTCTGTCCTTTGATGATAGAAACTTCCTTTGATGATAGAAATGTTCTATATTTTCACTGTTCAACACAGTAACTATATGTGGCTATTGAGCACTAGAAATATGGCTGAAGTAATTGATGAAATGAATTTTGAATTTTATTTACTTTATTTTTTTAGATGGAGTCTCGCTCTGTCACCAGGCTGGAGTGCAGTGGCACGATCTCAGCTCACTGCAACCTCTGCCTCCTGGTTCAAGCGATTCTCCTGCCTCAGCCTCCTGAGTAGCTGGGACTACAGGTGCCCGCCACCACACCCAGCTAATTTTTTTATTTTTAATAGAGATGGGGTTTCACCACGTTGGCCAGGATGGTCTCAATTTGTTGTCCTCGTGAACCGCCCACCTTGGCCTCCCAAAGTGCTGGGATTACAGGCATGAGCCACCACACCAGGTCAAATTTTATTTATTTTTAATGCATTTACATTTACATTTTAATTCAAATAGCCTCACACAGCTAAAGAGCATAGATTTGAGCTATTGCCAAATGTTATTTTCCTAGAGTTTCATAAAAAAGGAATTTAAGATTTTTTGTCAGTCATTCTTTATACTTCAGTTGAGAGTGCCCAGAAAAGGAGGTAAGTTTTACACTGTATTATCCTACCTCTTACCTTGCATTATCCACTCTGGTTGGAAGTGAGAAAAGGAGGTCTGGCCAAGTGTATACGTAACTTAATTCAAAACCTTCTTAGCAAGATCAACATTTTAGCTACTTAGGAGGAGCTGAGAAAGCAAGCAAAGCAAAGTCTGATCAAGCTCGACTTACGGATGCATTATGCAAATTATCCCTTAAATAGCATGATCTAGAGAAGCTAAAGAAAAAAGAATAATGGTTAACAAAGCTCTACTGAAGAAAATGTTTTTGTAAAGACTGAAAGGGAGAGAATAAGAAATAAAAGTCCAACAAGTCCAGTGAAGTGAGTAGCAAGCACCTGACGGTGATTAATAGGAAAAGTAGCATGGAGGGTCACAGAGCTAAACAAGAAAATGGTGGCCAGTAAAAGTCCATGATTGAACGTGAGTTTCCAAACAGCATCTCCAAGCTCTGATGAGGAAAAAAAGATGGTTAAAATGGAGCTTGAGATAGATTATTCCTGTAGTTTTGCTTAACAAGACTAGAATGAAGCGGGGGGATTACAGAGAGAATGCTTCTATAGTGCAGAGCTTAGAGAAAGGGCAAAAGGAAGTTGAAAAAGTAGAGTACTTTATAAATCAATTATTTCTCAAAGCATATTTGCTCTAATTTTTAAGTATATATACTTGCTAACCACACCATGATGTGTTCTAATTTATCTCTCTTCTACAGTGCAATTTCTTCAGCTATAATTTAAAATTTAATTATGTTCTTAATTAGCCCTTTCTGCTCAAGGAGTGATATACCCCTAGAGTGGCAGATTACCATTATCATTCACAAACTTCATATTGTACATACTCCATGTACTGCCAGTGCTCCTTGGCCAGAGAGATGACTTCCAGCTAGGAAATCAGAAAGACTTCAGAGTGGAAGTGGCATGAACATCGTCCTCAAGGGATCAGAAATAAGGCAAAATGACATCTGTGTATCCCTTCAGGGTTATCCTGAAAAAATGTTCAACAGGCTTACCCAAGAATTATTTATTATCTTAATCTCTAGGAGGATACAATTTTGTTTGACATATCATTTATTATTGTTTAGATACCTAACTTTGAAGTTACATCATTAATTTGTAGATTGATTTTTATCCTGTACAAGCATTTCCAGGTTTTAATCTCACCTAGCAATCTTATTCTAATGTTTTTTTTTTCTTTTAATCTCTGTACATATTTGGTTCTTCAAATGCTCTTTGAATTAACTTCACCATCTTATTGTTGCCTTTATTAATAAGTTGCATGAATCTGTGGCACATGTTATATTTATATGAGGGACACATTTATAGCTTTGTACAAATTACCTTTTTACAATATATTGGGGATAAAAAAGAGCAAGAACAGTCCAGGTATATGGAACTGAGTGACACAATCCAAAATTGGCATATATAAGAAGAAGGAAAAGCCCTTTTATTTTAGTAAATTGTGAATATTTGCTCTAAGAGGATTCAAAGAATACTTTGTTGTCATGAAACTGGATGCTCTATAGTTATATGAAGCAAACATCTCATAAGTACAATGTTATGAGAAGCCAAATAAAAAATAATATACAGTGTATACATATTATCAAAAGAAGCAAAGCTAATTTATGCTGTTAAATAGAATAGTGACCCATGCAAGATGAGGGGTCAGTGACAGAAAGGAGGCATGGGGGTACCTTCTGGATGACTGGTAATCCTCTCTTTCTGGTTACAAAGATGTGTACAGCTTATGGAAATTCATAAAGCTTATAATATGTGCACTTCTCTGAATGTAAATTATACACCAATAAAAATGACCATGCATACTATAAATGTTTGAAAATGTTCATAATTAAGGTAAGAAACAAGTTCTTGATAAATAATGGATTTGCTACAATCTTCTCTGCATCATATTTAGATTTCTGTTTCTGTCATTACATAAATGGTGTCTGCATTTTCGATAATGTGTTTTCCAAATAATTATTACCATTACTACTGTGGCATATCATTCTCTAAATATGTCACTTTCCTTGCACAAACCATACCTAAAATGCCTGACCTTGGAATCCCACTTTCAATTTCTTTAAAATGGAGTGAAACTTGAAGATTTTCAACTAGAAATATAAATGCAGAATCTTTCTAGTTTTCTATGATTTTCCCCCAATATTTTACAGCTATATTGTCACAACCAATATGTATGACAGCAATATTTTTAGGGACTTTATTTCCAAAATATCTAACTTACTTTTTATAGGAAAAAATGTATCTTCAACTTGTATTTATCAGTTGGTTATTATTTAATTTTCATTATAATAATAGCATTTTGCATAAATACATTTGGTTATAACCTCTCTTGGGCAATCATATCATCTAATTGACTGATGAAATGGGAGTATAAATAGCAACTAGCCTACCAGTGTATGAGGAACACATGATGAATGTCAGGCAAATATGTTAGAGAGAAAAATGGAGAGCATGGTTTGGTTGAAGCTGGTAAACTAGTTAAGTTGAGGTAGATTGTGTGGAGATAGGTCAGGAACAATTTTGTCATAGTGCAGTTTTGGTCTTAGGGATATAAAGAACAGGATATGAAATGAGGTTTACATAATGTCAAGATCAGATCACAGATGGTTCTAAATTACAGGCTATTGAGTTTTTGTATTATTTTGTTGAGTCAAGAATCTAGTGAAGATTTTTGAGCAAGTAAATGACATGGTAAGAAATGTGCTTCAAATATTCTCATCCAAAGAAGCATTGTGCAAGTTGGAAAGAGTAAAAAGTTATCGGCCCCTCCCATGCATAAGGCTGTCCAGGATGGGAGGTAAGGAAGGCTGAAACATACTTCATGAGATGCATCATTAGTGGAAGTAATAGAACTTGGGAAACAAATTCACATATACCACATATAGTGGCACATTATACAAAACAAGAGGGATAAAAGCATTTTCTCTAACCCACCAAGGAGTTCTTCTATGAATGTATTAATGACTGAACTGTAATAAATTTCTTCAATGCTGTTTGCCAGATCAGTGACCTATTTGTGTTGAACCAAAAATGACATCTACTCTACGTGTTCTTTAAACATTGTTTTTTTTACCAACTTTATAAAATTGAGTTGTTGTAGGCAAGATATCTGTTCAAGTTTTATTATTTTTCTTTCCTATAGTATCAGTATGTTACAATTCCCTTTGTAATGGTTTGCTTTATTTAAAAGTTATGATGTAATTGTTTTCTAATATCAATTAAAGCTGAGTAATTACTATTACTTATGTGACAAATCAAGAATGGTGGGAAAATTGGGAAAACAAACAAACATACATGGTGTTCTCTTCCAATGCTTTCAGGTATGCTGCAAGAACAATTAGCCAAAATTCCAGATAGATTTAAAATAGCTGAATGTGTGGTATCTTGACTCCATTAACTAAAATAAAAGCCGTAAGTTGAAGACACAAGTTTAGAACAACTCTCCCAGTGCCTAACAATAGAAGAAGGCCCTGTTTTGTTTTATATCTTATGAAGTTGTCTGGAGCAAAATAATATGTAGGCAAAATGTCCCACATGGGGCTAGGCTGGAATAGGGGTACTCCTTAAGTGGAGTTTTAAAGATATTTATCTTTCATTACCAGGGTTTGCAATTCTAGTCTATTTAACTTTTTAGAGTTATGCCTTTGCTCAGATGGCTTTTTTCAGCAAATCACATGTGACATTTGCAAAGGAATTAATTTTTATTGACTAAAAAAGGAGATGGGGTGCCGATTTCCTTTAAAATCAGTTACCACTAGCGGGGCAGCGGAGGAAGGGGTGAAATGAAGGTGTAAGATGGGAACCATTGTTCTTAAATTTTTTGCACAATAGGATATATGAGTCTGTGAAAGTAAAAACAGCAATATTACTTTCCTTCCTTTTTTTTTTTTTTTTTTTATTATTATAACAAGACTTGGCTGCTCCTTAAAAGTGTGATTCTCTTCTGAGCCATCAGGGTCATGCTAGACTGAATCATGCTCCCTGAGAGCCCTGTTTTGTAAGTAGAAGACTCTAATAAAAGTGACCTTAATGGCTGATTTGGGTGCCTCTTACAATGCACCTGCATCCTCCATGGGCCAGCTGTAGCAGCAGCAAGCTGAGGCCAGTGCTGCTGTGAGCTTTCAGGTGTCATTAACAGATCATTGAGTCAACAGATCATGACAGCTCCTTCGGAAAACTCCAGCTCCACGTTAGCATGCTCTGCCCAGGGAGTTAGAGAGATACTTTAACAGCCCGCAGTGTGACTTAAAGAAATGCAACAAGAAAAGGGACATGTTCTAGCAAAGCCAAAATAATAGATTATCTCAGAGACTGCATACCAATCTTAAACAGGGGCAACTGGGGCATGGGAACTATTTAAAAACACATTTTGGGGATGTTATGATATCCTTAAAACCTAAGTATATAGCCTAAATAAATAAATAAATAAATAAATAAATAAATAAATAAATAAAACTTTAGGGGTCGGTTTTCTTCTAGATGCTTAGACTACATAAACACTGCCCCCTTTATTGTTTAGTGTTTTGGGGTTTTTTTTTGTTGTGGTTTTTGTTCTTGTTTTATGTTTCCTTCTCTGAGAAACCAAACCATCCATACCTTAACTGATCCTGGGCCATTTCATGGACATTTATTATTCATATTTTAATAACTTCAAATGTAGTTTTAAATTCCTGTATAAAAAATTTGTAATGCACTTTCTTAGCTGGGATAACATGGAGAGATTAATCTACTAAATAAGTAAACCATTTGTAGGCCTCTTGGTGTGACTGGATAGAAACCTGCCATCTTCTAATTTTGTATATCAAACACAATTTCCTTGACTAATACTTGAACATGGACATGTGAAGGACAGCTGGAGCTGGCTTGATTCAAACTTTAGGAAAAAATTACTAGCTGTTGTTAATAACACAATCTAACTATGTTTTGTTTAAGAATATTATTGCTTTAATATTCTTCAGTTAATACTCTTGGTGAGACTCCAATATGTCTTTTATACATGTTATTTTTGTACCTAAAATAATGGTTCAATATATATTTTACTTCCCCCATTTTGTAAATAAGAAAAGTAAGAGAAGTATTATTCCTAATATCATACTCATAAAAAGTTCTAGAGCAAGATTTCTAGCCTAGTTTATGACATTAAAACTTCTGGTTCTACATCATGATTTCCAGCATGGGTGATTTTTTTTTTCCTTCCTATTCTCTCTATAGTTGCTTTAAAGTAGACATTCCTAAACTTTAGCCTGCATAGAATCACCTGCAGAGCCTATTAAACCAGATTGCTAGACCCCACCCGGAGAATGCCTGACTAAGTAAGTCTGTGGTGATGCCTAGGAATTTGCATCATTAACAAGCTCCCAGGTGATGCTGATGCTGAAGGCCTCCACTTTCAGAATAATTGTTGTAAAGCTATGTAAAATAATTGTTTTAAAGCTATGAGTGAGTATTAGTGAGTTTCCCTGCCACCCGTTGAGATTAATCAACATAGGCCCTTTCTTGAAACAATAGGTTTCAGTATCTTGTCTCTTATTTTAAGAAGATGTTGATATTTCTCAGCATGAACAGTGGAGCAGGGGCCATGATTCCACATTTAAGCTGTTCCTTTAAATATTTTATGAACATCTTTTCAAAACTTTCTGATGTGCTAAGTGGGGGATATGTGAGTTGAGAATAAGAAAATATGTGCTTTATTTTTACTAAACATTGATTTTTGATACTGCTTTTTTTTTTTTTATTGACAGAGACGGCCTTGTTTCGTTGTCTGGGTTAGCCTCGAACCCCTGGCTTCAAGCAATCTTCCTGGCTTGGTCTCCCAAAGTGCTAGCGTTATACAGGCATGAGCCACTGGGCAAGCCAGTATTACTGTTTTTAGTTTGCTTGAGACAGGATCTCATTCTGTTGCCCAGGCTGGAGTGCAGGGGTGTAATCACAGCTCACTGTAGCCTTAACCCCCTGGGCTCAAGTGATCCTCACACCACTGCCTCCCTAGAAGATGAGACTACAGGTGTGTGCCACCATGCCTGGCTAATTTTTTGTGGAGATGAGATTTCGCCATGTTTGCCCAGGCTGGTTTCAAAATTCTGAGCTCAGGGGAACTTCTTGTCTTGGCCTCCCAAAGAGTTGGGAATATAGACGTGAGACATCACGATGGCTGATATTGCTCCTTTTTAATAAAGGAAATTATATGTCTGGTAACATGTCAAAATATTAAAGCTTTGTTTTTTTATAAATATGATATCAAATTATCAGGACATATGTCTGTGTAGGTACAAACTAAAACAAATATACAGAATGAGACTAGCTCTGAAGGAAATTGTAATTAGGCTTAAATCTACATACCATTTTGAAAAGAGTAGTAGTCTTGTGAAAAGCATTGTGCTATAGGTGTTTCTTGCTCTATAATATTAGAAACCTTACCAAGTGGTCTAGCTTGCCATGGATTTGTAGGTAATGTTTTTGGAACAGCAGCCTAAATTTGATACAACATTATTTAAAAACATGCTTTTAAACTTTATTTTCCACTGAAAATAATTGCATGTTATTATTTTGGGGGTACAATATGATATTTTGGTATATGTTTGCAATGTGGAATGATTAACAAGACTAAATCCATCACTTCATGTGTTTATCATTTTTTGTGGTGAATGTATTTTAAATCTACTCTCTTAGCAATTTTGAAATATACAGTGCACTCTTATTGATGTTGATCAAAGGGTACAAAGTTTTAGTTAGACAAGAAAAATAAGCTTTAGAGATCTATTGCACAGAAGAGTGACTATGGTAACTTTTAATAATTTAATAATCTTTATAGAGATCTGTCACTGTAAAATTGTCAAGAAAAAATAGTGTTGAATCATTTTCTATAGAATTATTAGTGATTCTTGTTTAACATGAAAACTGAAAACAAATTGATACACTTTTTGCGACATTGAATAGTATATGATGCACTTAAATACAAATCTATTTTCAGATGGTTGTTCTTTGCAACATAAGCACTAATAAGTGCTGTTTCAACAATCAGAATTGAACACCTTGAGTATTTTATCTTTTTACAGTGAGTACACTAGATATTAGTATATTGGTATTGCTACTTCATAGTTGCATTAAAAATTACGTGAAGAGTAACTGCAGACTTCGGATTTTCTTTTGTTGTTACATTCCTTCACATAATGAAGGTTTAGTTTTAAATCCTGTTAAGGGTGTTCTCCTCTTTTATTTCCATTCATTAAGAATTTATTGGCTTGAATTTTTATCTTCAAATGACTTTCATGAAATAACTAATTTTATAAATTTGCAATAATATCATCCAGTGAGACTACAAATTTTATTTTCTTGCTTGTTCTTACTTTCAAACTGATCATTTCAATATTATGAAACCAATTCCTTCATCTCTCAAGTGCTGATTAAATATTAAAATGGAATTGTGGTTTTTTAAATTTTTATAATCTGTCTCATTCTTCAAAAGTATATGAAGTAGAATTTCATTCACTTTTCCAGCCATATTTTTGTTTAGATTTTCTGCTGCATGGGTTTCCTGTCCATCCCACCTCTACCAACACAGCTTTAGGTAAATGGCGAATTTGAAATAGGTAATGGTAATACCATTTTACACATTGTCTGGGGCCATATGACTATACTTTTTGTAAGAATATTTTATAGTGACTGGAAAAGCACCGTAAACCTCTTATATTTACTTTATCATGACGTCTGAGGTATGTAGTTATGTACACAGGCTATCATTCACACTCTTCCTTTAATTGCATCTATCCTTCTACCTTTCATATTGGTAATGCTTGATTTAATGGTGTAGTATAAAGTCATTATAAGATTAATTTATATGGAACACTGTAATTTCTAAAAAGATGTCACAGAATCCAATCTCCAAGGAACTATCACTACAAAAAGGGACTTTAAATCATTATTCTCACTTTTTTCTCCTACCAGGACCATTCACTCACTCAAAGTTAATAGTCTATCTTAATAATAACAGGAAAAATATTAAACAAAATACAAAAGTTGGGCTGGAGAGGTGGTACATTCCTGTAAATCCAGCACTCCTGGCTGAGTCAGGAGAATCACTTTAGTCTAGGAGTTGGAGTCCAGGAGTTTGAGACCAGCTTGGACAACATAGTGAGACCCTCGTCTCTACATACACATACACACACACACACACACACACACACACACACACAAGTGACTCAGTGTGGTGCCTATAGTCATAGCTACTCAAGAGTCTGAGGCAGAAGGATTGCTTGAGCCCAGAAGTTCAAGGTTACAGTGAGCTATAATCGCACCACTACACCCTAGTGAGACTCCATCTCTAGTAACACCCTATCTATCTCTAAACAATTTTTTAAATTTTTTTGAGACAAGGTCTCTGTCTCCCAGACCAGAGTACAGTGATGTGATCACAGCTCATTGCAGCCTCAACCTCCCAGGCTCAAGCAATCCTCACACCTTCACCTTCACCTCTTGCCTCCCAAGGAGCTGGGAGCTCAGGCCTGTGCCACCACACCCAGATAAATTTTGTATTAAAATTTTTTATGCAAAAGTCGGGCGACATCTTGACAACCTTGTTTTATGAGGAAGAGTCTGCGGTATTAGTAGTCAACTGAGGACATCAAGTCCAGGTGTTGTCTGGATGACCTGGCCTTGGTATACCATACACAGGACCTGGCATCTGCAGGGGATCCAGCAAGACCTGTAGAGTATATTCCGATATATCTGCCATTATTATGAATAACCGATGGGAGAAAGAAGGGTTCTTGGATAGAATGCAGCATTGTATTGATCCTGGCTAAATAGGAATTTGTAAGAGTTTTAGGCAGAAACTGAGCAATTTCCATATTGTTCACAGGGAAGGGATAAAAGTAAAGGTCATACATTTCTAGGATACATTCCAGGTACATACTGGAACCTGAACCCACTGGGTGGGAAAGTTATAACAATTGGTCCACCTGGCCATAATGGAGACAAATTTGGGAATCTTGCTAAAGTGTTTGTTGAATTGGAAGCAGATTACTGAATGCCTTCTGATTCTATTGGAGCTGGAACATGAATGAAGGCTTAGTCAAAGAAAGGACTGGGACATAGCCCATGAGGACCTCTTATTCAAATGTAAAGGATAGGCCACATAGTCTTGTGACCCAAGTTGATGAGTCCAGGAGTGGCATGATTTCAAAGTAGGCAAATACATTTTTGTTGGAAGCTTCAAACCTTACCTGTTCATACAATGTAAGTTTATTCAACCAAAGACTGATGCCTGGAAGTAAAAGGTAGCCTGTGATCATGCATCACACATTGTCTTTTGCACAGCAATTGGATGTGGTTCACAGTCCAATACTGATTGCAAAAATAAAAACTGACCATACTTCCCTCGGGACATGTTCAGGTTGATCCAGCAACATGTTCTGAGTTGAGAATTATAGGAGAATCCACATCTCTGCTGGGCCCGATAACAAGTAGTCAGAAACATGCCCTGGGTCTGTTCACAGTTTGGGGAAACACCTAAAGGCACATGCCAATTATTAGCCATATGAGTAACCCTAAATTTCTTTGAAAGTGTAATAGACATCCAAGAAGACAGATGGAGCCAGAGGGACAGGCGGACACCAAGCACAGGATTATAGCTTTTCAAGGTTCATTAGCTCTTTTGTCTACTTCCTAGTTTCTGAATTCTCTACTCAGAAACTGATTCACTTTTAGAGAACAGAGAATCAGCTAATTTCTCTAGAGTCTTAAAAGGAAAGTATGCATTCACCCTAGCAAAGTCAAGTGGAGTATTTTTACTTTGACTGAAGTCAAGTCTATGACCAGGCTGAGTATTGTAAAAAGTGGGGAGGAAGGACACATCACACATGATGCAGATAAGCAAATAAATGAGCATTTGGAGGCTTTAGAGAATAAAAAAGAACAAAAAGTGTGAGGAATGAATAGATGAATTATGGACTTCAAGTAAACTAGAAGAAGATGCAGGATCCAGTCCCTGGTGATTCAGACAAAATTCATTTGAACACCTGAAAGAGCCTTGCCTGGTTTATTAATATTGAAGCATTTGCTGTACCATTCACCTCTGGAACACCAGAGGTGTTCAATCTTGCACATTAAAATGTTCATGTTTTTGCAGAGATCCATATTTTCACTTCCTCTTTTACTTTAACAATTCTTACATTGTTCAAGTGTTGGTGATAAATTATTTCAGCTTTTGCATGTCTAAGAAAGACTTTACCTTCATTTCTTAAGACATATTTGCTGAGTACAGAATTATAGTTTGACACACCATTTTTTTTTCAGTACATTGACAATGTTCCATCATTCATATCTTTGTTTCTCTGTAGGTAACATGTCTTCCTCCTTACTCCCAGCTTCTTTTGTGATTTTCTCTTTATCACTGAATTGATCAATTTGATTATATCATGTCCTAGTGTTGTTTTCATGTTTCCTATACATGGGTAGGCCATTTGAGTTTGTCCCAGAATTTACTGATGCTCTTTTCTTTTCTGAGTTGGAGTCTCACCCTGTCAGCTTGGCTGGAGTGCAGTGGCACAATCACTGCTCACTGCAGCCTCAACCTCCCAGGCTTAAGCTATCCTCTCAACTCAGCCTCCAGAGTAGCTGGAAGCACACGTGTGTATCACCACTCCTGGCTAACGTTTTAATTTTGTTGTAAAGACAGGGACTTGCTATGCTGCCCAGGGTAGTCTCAGACTCCTGGGTTTAAGTGATCCTTCTGCCTCAGGCTCCCAAAGTGCTGGGATTACAGGTGTGAGCCACTTCACCTGGCCTGATGCTCTTTTTATTAAACTATATATATAAATATATATATATATTTCTCTATGCTTTATTTTTAATTCCTTCTGTTGCTGTCTTCAAATACACTAATCTTTTCTTCTCAATGCTTAATCTGTCATTAATCTCTTTCAGGGCATTTTTCTTTTTTTTTTTTTTTTTTATTATACTTTAAGTCCTAGGGTACATGTGCATAACGTGCAGGTTTGTTACATATGTATACATGTGCCATGTTGGTGTGCTGCACCCATCAACTCGTCAGCACCCATCAATTCATCATTTATATCAGGTATAACTCCCCAATGCAATCCCTCCCCCCTCCCCACTCCCCATGATAGGCCCCAGTGTGTGATGTTCCCCTTCCCGAGTCCAAGTGAGCTCATTGATCAGTTCCCACCTATGAGTGAGAACATGCAGTGTTTGGTTTTCTCTTCTTGTGATAGTTTGCTAAGAATGATGGTTTCCAGCTGCATCCATGTCCCTACAAAGGACGCAAACTCATCCTTTTTTATGGCTGCATGGTATTCCATGGTGTATATGTGCCACATTTTCTTAATCCAGTCTGTCACTGATGGACATTTGGGTTGATTCCAAGTCTTTGCTATTGTGAATAGTGCCGCAATAAACATACGTGTGCATGTGTCTTTGTAGTAGCATAATTTATAATCCTTTGGGTATATACCCAGTAGTGGGATGGCTGGGTCATATGGTACATCTAGTTCTAGATCCTTGAGGAATTGCCATACTGTTTTCCATAATGGTTGAACTAGTTTACAATCTCAGGGCATTTTTCAACTCAGATATTTGAGACTTCATCTCTAGAAATTGGATTATTTTTACATCTTCCATATCTCTTAAATTTTCGAACATATGGAATACAATTGTAATCATTGTTGTAATATCTTTGTCTTCTAATTATAAAATTTGTTAAAATATAGTTCTAGGTTGATTTCAGTTTATTGATTTTTCTTCTCATTATGGTTCAAGTTTTGCTTTTATATGCCTAGTAATCTTTGGCTGGCTGCCAAAGATTGCAAATTGATTTTTGTGAACATATTTTTGTATTTCTGTAAGTATTTTTGAGTTTCATCTGAGACACATTTACCTGGAAACTGTTTCATTTTTTGAGGACTTGCCTTTAAGATTCACTTGCAAGAACAGAGCGGTGTTTAATCTAGGAGTAGTAGTTCTCCACTACTAAGGCAGGACCCTTCTGATACTCTATCCAGTGATTTACAAATTGAAGTTTTCCAAATCTGGGGAAAACAGGCAACATTCCTAGACCTGTGTAAGCTCTAAGTATTCTTCCCACTAACTCTTTCAGATGATTCTTCCCCTTGCCTTTTGTATTTTCCTTACAACAATGCATTGATCAATACTTTGCTAAATATGCAAGAGTCCTATCTGTAGATCTCTGTAGTTCTTTCTTTTACAACTCTTCTCCCAGAGCCTGTCTTGTAAGGCACACCTATGAGAGTTATTTCTTAGCTTTCAGCAACTGCTATTCCTTGTTGCCGGATATCCACTGTCTTGCAAACCATTATTTCATATATTTTATCTGTTGGATTTTGTTTTTTTATTTATTTTTCTTTTTTTGGTTGTTTTTGGCAAGATGTTAAATCTTGTCCCTGTTACTCCATAGAAGTCCCCCAGTCATGAAGTCTTAACTTGAACTAAGAGAATCATTCATGTTTAATTCTGATCTCGGTCTTGATTGGCTTATGTTTTTGATCCAACCTACCTTTATTAACTAGTGTGACCTCTAAATTTATTGGAAAAATGGATTAAATATTAGCTAGCACTGTTCAATTTAAGATATTAGTACTGGAGTTTTAGAAGATGATAATTACAAATTTTTGACATAAAATTGTCAATTTATTTATTTATTTATTTATTGAGACAGGGTTTTGTTCTGTCACCCAGGCTGCAGTGCAGTGGTGTGATCTTGGCTCACTGCAGCCTCACCCTCTTGGGCTCAAGCATTCCTCCTGCCTCAGCTTCCACGCCTCATGCCCTTCCCACCCTCTCACCAGTAGCTGGGACTACAGGCTTGCACAACACCACACCTGGCTAAAAATTGTCAATTTCTTATGTCAGTTTTTACTTCTTTATTTATAACATAAGCAAAGGATTATTTTACTCTGGCATTTGATGAATGCTTAATATGGAGAAAAGTTTAACCATAAGGTTGTTAAATGTTAATAAATTGACTACTTTTCTGGATTATTTTATTGATTAAATAAAAATTTGACTTACTATATTTATTCTAGATTTCAGCTGTGATTCTATATGCATAATATTAAAAATATTACTTTATCAGTATTTTAGAGACATAGCAATTTAAATGTTTCTCTTCCAATAAGGTTCTTTCCATTTATACTGATTATAATTTGTAGAAGCAAATTTCATACTGAAAATCAAGGAAACTCACATACCATGGTTAATTGTGAAGCTGAACTTCTAACATATTTTATCATAACTGATTAGGAAGCTCGTCTCTTAAAATTAGGCATAAATTTGCAGTAGTGGAAACCAATGATGAGTGACAAAGAATTGACCTATTGTCTTTCCTCTTTTCTTTTTTACCTAAAAGTAATTAGCATTACCATTAGAGAGAACTATTATTTTTACCATTTTAATATGACAGGGTAAATTATGTATACTTGACATGGTGTTTTTATTGCATTTTAAAAAATGTTTAAGTTCTGAGGTACCTGGGCAGGGTGTGCAGGTCTCTTACATAGGTAAACGTGTGCCATGGTGGTTTGTTGCACCTATCTACCCATCACCTAAGTATTAAGCCCAGCATGCATTAGGTATTTTTTGTGAGGGTCTCTCTCTCCTGATGCCCCCAATAGGCCCCAGTGTGTGTTGTTCCCCTCCCTGTGTCCATGTGATCCCATTGTTCAGCTCTGACTCATAAGCGACAGCATATGGTGTTTGGTTTTCTGTTCCTATGTTAGTTTGCTAAGGATAATGACTTCTAGCTCCTTTCACGTCCCTGCAAAGGACATAATCTCATTCCTTTTTTCGCTGCATAGTATTCCATGGTGTATATGTACCACATTTCTTTATCCAGTCTATCATTGATGGACATTTGGGTTGATTTCATGTCTTTGCTATTGTGAATAGTGCTGCAATGAACATATGTGTTCATATAAAATATGTGTTCATATAAAATACAATATTCCCTTAGGTATATACCCTGTAATGGAATTGCTGGGTCAAATGGTATTTCTGGTTCTAGGTCTTTGAGGAATTGCCACACTGTCTTCCACAATGGTTGAACTAATTTACATTCCCACCAACAGTATAAAAGTGTTCCTATTTCTTTGCAACCTTGCCAGTATCTGTTGTTTCTTGACTTTAATAATCATCATTCTGACTGGTGTGAGATGGTATCTCATTGTGGGTCTGATTTCCATTTCTCTAATGCTCAGTAGTGTTGAGGGTTTTTTCATATGTTTGTTGGCTGCATAAATGTCTTCCTTTGAGAAGTTTCTCTGTTCATGTCCTCTGTCCACTTTTTAATGGGGTTATCTGTTCTTTTGTTGTAAATTTAAGTTCCTTGTAGATACTGGATACTAGACCTGTGTCAGATGGATAGGTTGCAAAAATTTTTTCCCATTCTGTAGGTTGCCTGTTCACTCTGAAGATAGTTTCTTTTGCTGCGCATAATTTATTTAGTTTAATTAGATCCTATTTGTCAATTTTGGCTTTTGTTGCAATTGCTTTTCATGTTTTCATCATGAAATCTTTGCCTGTGCCTATGGTATTGCCTAGATTTTCTTCTAGGGGTTTTATAGTTTTGGGTTTTACATTTAAGTCTTTAATCCATCTTGAGTTTATTTTTGTATAAGGTGTAAGGAAGGGGTCCAGTTTCAATTTTCTGCATATGACTAGCCGGTTATCCCAGCACCATTTATTAAATAAAGAGTCCTTTCTCCATTACATTTTTTTTTTTTTTGGTCAGGTTTGTTGAAGATCAGATGATTGTAGACGTGTGGTCTTATTTCTTATATCTTTATTCTGTTAGAGAATTAGAATTCTAATTCCATCAATGACAGTTTGATGGGAATAACACTGAATCTGTTAAGTACTTTGGCATATGGCCATTTTCACGATATTGAATCTTCCTGTCCATGAGCATGGAATGTTTTTCCATTTGATTGTGTTCTCTCTGATTGCCTTGAGCAGTGGTTTATAGCTCTCCTTGAAGATGTCTTTCATTGCCCTTGTTAGTTACATTCCGAGGTATTTTACTGTCTTTGTAGCAATTGTGAATGAAAGTTCATTCACGATTTGGCTATCTGCTTTGTCTATTGTTAGTATAAGAGAATGCCTGTGATTTTTGCACACTGACTTTGTATCCTAAGACTTTGTTGAAGTTGCTTATCACCTCAAGAAGCTTTTGGATTAAGATGATAGAGTTTTCTAGACATGAGATCATGTCATCTGCAAACAAAGACAATTTGACTTCCTCTCTTCATATTTGAATACCCTTTATTTCTTTCTCCTGCCTGATTTCCCTGGCCAGAATTTCCAATACTATGTTGAATAGGAGTGATGAGAAAAGGCATCCTTGTTTTGTATCGGTTTTCAAAAGGAAATTCAGTATGATATTGGCGGTGGGTTTATCATAAATGGCTCTTATTATTTTGAGGTATGTTTCTTCAATACCAAGTTTATTGAGAGTTGTTAACATGAAGTGATGTTGAATTTCATCAAAGGCCTTTTCCGCGTCTATTGAGATAATCATGTGGTTTTCGTCTTTAGTTCTGTGTATGTAATAAGTGACATTTATTGATTTGTGTATGTTGAACCAGCCTTGCATCCCAGGGATGAAGTCAGCTTGATCATGGTGGATAAGCTTTTGGATATGATGCTGTATTCAGTTTGGTAGTAGTTTTTCTTTTGAAGATTTTTGCATTGATGTTCTGGCCTGATATTTTCTTTTCTTTTCTTTTCTTTTTTCTTTTTCTTTTTTTTTTCTTTTTTTTCTTTTTTTTGTATCTCTGCAAGGTTTTCTTATCAGGATTATGCTGGCCTCATAAAAGGATTTAGGGAGGAGTCCCTTATTTTCAATTGTTGGAAACAGTTTCAGAAGAAATGGTAAGAGCTCCTCTTTTAACCTCTGGTAGTATACAACTGTAAATCCTTCTTGTCTTGGGCTTTTTTGGTTGGTAAGCTATTTATTACTGCCTCAA
This sequence comes from Piliocolobus tephrosceles, assembly GCF_002776525.5. Classification (NCBI taxonomy): domain Eukaryota; kingdom Metazoa; phylum Chordata; class Mammalia; order Primates; family Cercopithecidae; genus Piliocolobus; species Piliocolobus tephrosceles. Next base: position 125,856,187 of record NC_045437.1, read on the forward strand.
TTTCAGAACTAGTTATTGGTCTATTCAGGGATTTAACTTCCTCCTGATTCAGTCTTGGAAGGGTTTGTGTGTCTAGGAATTTATCCCTGTCTTCTAGATTTTCTAGTTAATTTGCATAGAGGGGTTTATAGAATTATCTGATGGTTGTTTGCATTTCTGTAGAGTCTGTGGTGCTAGCCCCTTCGAAACTTCTTATTGTGTCTATTTGACTCTTCTCTCTTCTTTTTTTTTTTATTAATCTAGCCAGTGGTCTATCTATTTTATTAATTTTTTCAAAAACCCAGCTCCTGGATTTGTTAATTTTTGAAGGGTTTTTCATATTTCTATCTCTTTCAATTCCACTCTGATCCAGGTTATTTCTTGTCTTCTGTTAGCTTTGGGTTGTGTTTGCTCTTGGTACTCTATTTCTTTTAGTTTTGAAGTGAGGATGTCAATTTGAGATATTTCTAGGTTTCTGATTTAGTGTTATAAATTTCCCTCTTAACACTGCTTTAGCTGTGTCCCAGAGATTCCGGTATGCTGTTTCTTTGTTCTCATTCATTTGAAAGAACTTCTTGATTTCTGCCCTAATTTCTTTATTTACCCAGAGTCATTCACGAGCAGGTTATTCAATTTCCATGCAGTTGTGTGGTTTTGAGTGAGTTTCTTAATCTTGAGTTCTAATTTAATTGCATTGTAGTCTGAGAGACTGTTACGATTTCAGTTCTTTTACACTTGCTGAGGAGTGGTTTACTTCCAATTATGTGATCAATTTTAGACTAAGTGACATGTGGCGTCTAGAAGAATGTATATTCTGTTGTTTAGGGATGGAGAATTCTGCAGGTATCTATCAGGTCCACTTGATTCAGAGCTGAGTTCACACCTGAATATCTTTGTTAATTTTCTATCTCAAAGATTTGTCTAATATTGACAGTGGGGTGCTAAAGTCTTCCACTATTATTGTGGGGGAATCTAAGTCTCTTTGAAGGTCTCTAAGCAATTGTTTTATAAATCTGGGGGCTCCTGTATTGAGTGCATATATAGTTAGGATAGTTACTCTTCTTTTAAATTGAACCCTTTGCCATTATGTCATGCCCTTTGTCTTTTTTGATCTTTGTTGGTTTAAAGTCTGTTTTGTCAGAAACTAGGATTATAACCCCTGCTTTTTTCTGCTTTCCATTTGCTTGGTAAATTTTCCTCCTTTCCTTTATTTTGAGCCTACGTGTGCCTTTGCACATGAGATGAGTCTCTTGAATACAGCACACTGATGGATCTTGACTCTTTATTCAGCTTGCTATTCTGTGTCTTTTAATTGGGGGCATTTAGCCCAGTTACATTTAAGGTTAATATTGCTATGTGTGAATTTGATCCTGTCATCATGATGCTGGCTAGTTAATTTAGCAGATTTGTTAATGTGGTTGCTTCATAGTGTCATTGGTCTGTATACTGCAGTGTGTTTTTGTAGTGGCTGTAATGGTTTTTCCTTTCCATATTCAGTGCTTCCTTCAGAGCAGGCCCTCCTTCCTTGCAGAGCAGGCCTGGTGGTGATGAATTCCTTTAGCATTTACTTGTTTGAAAAGGATTTTATTTCTCCTTCCCTTATGAAGCTTGGTTTGCCTGGATATGAAATTCTGGGTTGGATATTAGTTTCTTTAAGAATGTTGAACATTGTCCCCTCAATCTATTCTGGCTTGTTTTCACTGAGGACCACTGTTAGTCAGATGGGCTTCCCTTTGTAGGTGATCTCACCTTTTTTTCTGGCTGCCCTTAACATTTTTTCTGTCATTTCAATTTTGGAAAATATGATGATTATATGTCTTGGGGTTATCTTCTCATAGAGTATCTTACTGGGGTTCTCTGGACTTCCTGAATTTGAGTGTTGGACTTTCTTTTTAGGTTGGGAAAATTTTCCTGGAAGATACCCTGATACATGTTTTCTGACTTGGTTTTGTTGTCCTCGTCTCTTTCAGGTACCCCCAATCAATTGTAGGTTTGGTGTTTTTACGTAATCCCAAAATTCTTGGAGGTTTTGTTCATTGCTTTTCATTCTTTTTTTCCCTAATCTTGTCTGCCTAACTTATTTCAATAGGACAGTCTTCAAACTCTGAGATTCCCTCCTCTACTTAGTCTATTTGGCTATTGACACTTGTGGTTGCATTGTGAAGTTCTTGTCTTGTGTTCTTAAGCTCCATCAGGTCATTTGTGTTCCTCTCTAAACTGGTTATTCTGATTAACAACTCTTGTAATGTTTTACCATGGTTCTTAGCTTCTTTGCACTGGGTTAGAACATACTCCTTGCGCTCAGCAGCATTCATTATTACCCACTTTCTGAAGCCTACTTCTGCCAATTCATCCATGACAGCCTCAGCCCAATTCTATGTCCTTGCTGGAGAGGTGTTGTGATTATCTGGAACATAAGAGGTACTCTGGCTTTTTGAATTTTCAGTGTCTTTGTGTTGCGTCTTTGTGGGTTTATCTACTTTTGATCTTTGAAGCTGCTGACCTTTGTATGAGGCTTTTGGGGGTCTTTTTGTTGATGCTGTTGTTGTTGCTTTCTGTTTCTTTGTTTTTCTTTTAATAGTCAAGCCCCTGTTCCACAGGGATGAAGCAGTTTGCTGGGAGTCCACTCCAGATCCTGTGTGCCTGGGTCCCTCCACTACCTGGAGGTATCACCAGTGGAGGTTGCGCAACAGCAAAGATCGCTGCCTGCTCCTTCCTCTGGGACCTCTGTCCCAGAGGGGCACCAACATGATGCCAGCCAGAACTCTCCTGCATGAGATGTCTGGAGACCCCTGCTGGGGGGATCTCACCTAGTCAGTAGGCACAGGATCAAGAGTTGCTTGAAGAAGCAGATTGGCCCCCTTGATGGAGTGGGTGCACTGCACTGGGGGGGAATTCCATTCATCTAGACTGCCCAGTCTCCTCCGAGCCAGCAGGTGGGAAAGAATAAGTGTGCTGAACTGGACATTTCAGTTGCTCCTTCCCCCAAGGGTTCCATCCCAGGGATATCAGAGTTCTGTCTTAAACCCCTGGCTGGAGATGCTGTAATTCCTGCCCCAGCTGATGAGGAGGGATGGATGGATGGATCTACACACTCCCATCCCCACAAATAAGCAATCTGGCTATGATCTGCCACAGCCACTGTGCTGTACTGTGAGGAATGCCTCCCAGTCCAAACTGTCCAGTTGCCCAGGCACTAGTAGGGGAAAATGGCCCACTGGAGCTGCAGTGATGGTGGCTGCCCTTCTTCCTGGGAGCCTACTGCAGTTTTTACTAAAATAAAATTGTAAAAAAATGTTTTCCAGCCAAGCACAATAGGTCACGCCTGTAATCCCAGTATTTTGGGAGGTCGAAGCAGGTGGATCACGATGTCAGGAGATCAAGACCATCCTGGCGAACATGGTGAAACCTCGTCTCTACTAAAAATACAAAAATTAGCCAGGCATGGTGACACGTGCCTGTAATCCCAGCTGCTTGGGAGGCTGAGGCAGGAGAATTGCTTGAACCAGGGGGTCAGAGGTTGCAATGAGCCAAGACTGTGCCATTGCACTCCAGCATGGCAACAGAGGAAGACTCTGTCTTAAAAAAAAAAAAAAAAGTTTTCCTTAAAATCACAGTTTAACAGTTGTTGAAAACCAGAAATCTTTGGTCTGGACTAAATCCTGAATGCATGACCTTTATCTGTTCCCCTGGGTTTTATTTTTTAAAAGATGAATTTCTGTTAAAATATAAATGTTGAATTTACTTCCTTACAGTTCTAGAGGTCAGTTTAAAATCAGTTTTGGCAGTGCTGTGTTCATTCTGGAGGCTATCTAGAATGAGATAATCTATTTTCTTGCCACTTTCAGCTTCTAGAGGACACCTGCATTCCTTGACTCATGGTCCCCTCCTCCATCTTCAAAGAACGTTACTCCAACCTCTGATTATTTTACCACATCTCCTCTGTCTTTGACCTTCTTGCCTCCCTTTTATAAAGATCTTTTCAATTACACTGAATTTACCCAGATAATCCAAGAAAATCTCCCAATCTCAAGATCCTTAACTTGATTTTATGGGGGAGAAAGGGCCATTATTCAGCCTGCCACAGCCATTCTCCCTCCCATTCCTTTCAGTTTTTACTTAAATATTCTCCTATTTATGTTACCTTCCTGGTTCCTGTGGGCACTAGAGTTTGTAGACTTTGACTTCCAAAAGGGGAGTCTTACCTACTTGGATTACTGAAGAAGCACAACTCTAGTTAGAGGTTGGTTATCAGACTCACACAACATAAAAAGTTTTTAATAGGCTGGGCACGGTGGCTCATGCCTGTAATCCCAGCACTTTGGGAGGCCAAGATGGGTGGATCACCTGAGTTCAGGAGTTCAAGACCAGCCTGACCAGCATGGTGAAACCCCATCTCTACTAAAAATACAAAAATTAGCTGGGCATGGTGGTGGGCACCTGTAATCCTAGCTACATGGGAGGCTGAGGCAGGAGAATCGCTTGAACCCAGGAGGCAGAGGTTGCAGTGAGCCAAGATGGCGTCATTGCACTCCAGCCTGGGTGACAGAGCAAGACTCTGTTTCAAAAATTTAAAAAAAAAATTAATGTTTTAATAAAATTTGAACTACATTTAGTTTTATCAAAGGATACATGAAATGAAATATATTAGGAATGATATCTTCACCTCATCAAGAGGTGCCAATCATGGACAACCTAAGGGCACAGCTTCTTTGACCCCTTGTCTCCACCAACTGTGGCATGGAGGGCTGACAATGACGAGGGCCAATGTGAGTGGGAATCACCTCAACATAAGTTGCAAGCTGAGTACAGGCACCATACCATATCTATTTGTTTGTACTAAAACAATTTATCATAATTTCGGTAATTCACTTCAAGTCTTGTGATAGTTTTGTAAAGAAATACAATATATTTCTTCTTTTTCTCTTTCTTCTTTTCCTCCTCCTATTCTTTTCTTTATCATCATCCTAATTTTCATCTACAGTTATTATTTATTGAATTCTTTGTCTTTTCACTTGGCTAGGCATATATATATTATATATATAAAATTAATAATGATTTAATTCTATAAAATAATGAAATAACAATATTTTCCTTGTTTTACATAGGCAGACACTTTATATCCCTTTCTCTGTTTTGTTTTTATCTTATCACATATGCAACATAATATGTACAGTATTTGTTTTCTTTTTATTTTATTTATTTATTTATTTATATTTATTTATTTATTTATTTATTTATTTATTTTTGAGGCAGAGTCTCACTTTGTTACCCAGGCTATAGTGCAGTGGTGTGATCTTGGCTTCTTGCAACCTCTGCCTCCCGGGTTCAAGTGATTCTCCTGTCTCAGCCTCCTGAGTATCTGGGATTATAGGTATGCACCACCATGCCTGGCTTTTATTTATTTATTTATTTTTTTAAGTAGAGACAGGGTTTTGCCATGTTCGCCAGTCTGGTCTCAAACTCCTGGCCTCAAGTGATCTGCCTGCCTCAGCCTCCCAAAGTACTGGGATTACAGATGTGAGCCACCATGCCTGAGCTGGACTGCATTTCTTTATCTTGTTTAATATCCATCTTCTCTGTAATGCAATCTAAGTGAGAAAAGAAATTTTTGGCCTTTTGTTTTTTAAATTTTTATGCTGCTATCTCCGTAGATTGTAGCACAGCACTTTGCATACAATAACTCCTCAGATATTTATTAACTCTGCTACATGTGTAGAAAAAGTTATGGCCTAACGGGGAAGACAGAACACTAAACAATTGAAATCCATTCCATGAGAGCAGAAATAAGGGGTGAAACTCAGGTCTTTGTCTATTTATTGGCTATTCTCTAGAGATTCCCATTCTAGAGGGGAAGAGAAAATAAGAAGATATTTAGAATATGGAAAAATGAAAGGTGTAAATAAGACTAGGATGTGGTGGGTATGTTGAAGGAAAACACGTGCACACAGTGCAGTGTTAGAAGAGTTAGGCATGGCTTCCCAGAGGAGGATGTTTCAATAGGATGGAAACCTACTTTGGAGGGAAAATTAATATGCTTTGCTTTAGGGCCTTATTTGCTAACTTTTCAAAATTTTATTTTCTTTTTTAATATATAAAAGGGCAGAACAATTCAAAAGTCAGCTCAAGAAATTTTACTTAGAGCCTAAGTATGGAAGGAATATGCCCTGTTCAACTTAAAGTGGTCAAGAATAGTTCAAAAGGTTCTAGTTCAAGTGATCTTCCTTGGCTTGACTCAGTCATGTTCTGGTCATTTTCACAAACAACTGTACAAATGTTTCTTCAAGGCCCAGCTTTCAATTATTTTGGGTGTATACCCAGAAGTAAAATTGCTGGATCATATAGTAATTCTATTTTTAATTTTTTGAGGAGCCACCATACTGTGATCCCTAGAGTGGTACCATGTTACATTTCCATTAACAGTACAAGAGGGATGGGCGGAGCAAGATGGCCGAATAGGAACAGCTCCAGTCTCCAACTCCCGGCGCGAGCGACACAGAAGACCGGTGATTTCTGCACTTTCAAATGAGGTACTGGGGTCATCTCACTGGGGAGTGCCGGACAATCGGTGCTGCAGCCCGACCAGTGAGAGCTGAAGCAGGGCCAGGCATTGCCTCACCTGGGAAGCACAAGGGGGAAGGGAATCCCTTTTCCTAGCCAGGCGAACTGAGACACACAACACCTGGAAAATCGGGTAATTCCCATCCCAATACTGCGCTTTAAGCAAACGGGCACACAAGGAGACTATACCCACACCTGGCCGGGAGGGTCCCACGGCCACGGAGCCTCCCTCATTGCTAGCACAGCAGTCTGCGATCTAAACACAGACAGCAGCAAGGCTGGGGGAGGGGCGCCCGCAATTGCTGAGGCTTAAATAGGTAAACAAAGCCGCTGGGAAGCTCGAACTGGGTGGAGCTCACAGCAGCTCAAGGAAACCTGCCTGTCTCTGTAGACTCCACCTCTGGGGACAGGGCACAGCTAAAAAACAACAGGGGAAGCAGCAGAGGCCTGTGCAGACCCGAACGACTCTGTCTGACAGCTTTGAAGAGAGCAGTGGATCTCCCAACACAGAGGTTGAGATCTGAGAACGGACAGACTGCCTGCTCAAGTGGGTCCCTGACCCCTGAGTAGCCTAACTGGGAGACACCCCCACTAGGGGCACTCTGACACCCCACACCTCGCAGGGTGGAGTACACCCCTGAGAGGAAGCTTCCAAAGTAAGAATCAGACAGGTACACTCACTGTTCAGCAATATTGTATCTTCTGCAACCTCTGCTGCTAATACCCAGGCAAACAGGGTCTGGAGTGGACCTCAAGCAATCTCCAACAGACCTACAGCTGAGGGTCCTGACTATTAGAAGGAAAACTATCAAACAGGAAGAACACCTATACCAAAACCCCATCAGTACGTCACGATCATCAAAGACAAGAAGCAGATAAAACCACAAAGATGGGGAAGAAGCAGGGCAGAAAAGCTGGAAATTCAAAAAATAAGAGCGCATCTCCCCCTGCAAAGGAGCACAGCTCATTGCCAGCAACGGATCAAAGCAGGTCAGAGAATGACTTTGACGAGATGAGAGAAGAAGGCGTCAGTCCATCAAACTTCTCAGAGCTAAAGGAGGAATTACGTACCCAGCGCAAAGAAACTAGAAATCTTGAAAAAAGAATGGAAGAATTGATAGCTAGATTAATTAATGCAGAGAAGGCCATAAATGAAATGACAGAGATGAAAACCATGACACGAGAAATACGTGACAAATGCACAAGCTTCAGTAACCAACTTGATCAACTGGAAGAAAGAATATCAGTGATTGAGGATCAAATAAATGAAATGAAGCGAGAAGATAAACCAAAAGAAAAAAGAAGAAAAAGAAATGAACAAAGCCTGCAAGAAGTATGGGATTATGTAAAAAGACCAAATCTACGCCTGATTGGGGTGCCTGAAAGTGAGGGGGAAAATGGAACCAAGTTGGAAAACACTCTTCAGGATATCATCCAGGAGAACCTCCCCAACCTAGTAGGGCAGGCCAACATTCAAATTCAGGAAATACAGAGAACACCACAAAGATACTCCTCAAGAAGAGCAACTCCAAGACACATAATTGCCAGATTCACTAAAGTTGAAATGAAGGAAAAAATCTTAAGGGCAGCCAGAGAGAAAGGTCGGGTTACCCACAAAGGGAAGCCCATCAGACTAACAGCAGACCTCTCGGCAGAAACTCTACAAGCCAGAAGAGAGTGGGGGCCAATATTCAACATTCTTAAAGAAAAGAATTTTAAACCCAGAATTTCATATCCAGCCAAACTAAGTTTCATCAGTGAAGGAGAAATAAAATCCTTTACAGATAAGCAAATGCTTAGAGATTTTGTCACCACCAGGCCTGCCTTACAAGAGACCCTGAAGGAAGCACTAAACATGGAAAGGAACAACCGGTACCAGCCATTGCAAAAACATGCCAAAATGTAAAGACCATCGAGGCTAGGAAGAAACTGCATCAACTAACGAGCAAAATAACCAGTTAATATCATAATGGCAGGATCAAGTTCACAAATAACAATATTAACCTTAAATGTAAATGGACTAAATGGTCCAATTAAAAGACACAGACTGGCAAACTGGATAAAGAGTCAAGACCCATCAGTCTGCTGTCTTCAGGAGACCCATCTCACATGCAGAGACATACATAGGCTCAAAATAAAGGGATGGAGGAAGATCTACCAAGCAAATGGAGAACAAAAAAAAGCAGGGGTTGCAATCCTAGTCTCTGATAAAAGAGACTTTAAACTATCAAAGGTCAAAAGAGACAAAGAAGGCCATTACATAATGGTAAAGGGATCAATTCAACAGGAAGAGCTAACTATCCTAAATATATATGCACCCAATATTTGTAAGTCCTTAGAGACTTACAAAGAGACTTAGACTCCCATACAATAATAATGGGAGACTTCAACACTCCACTGTCAACATTAGACAGATCAACGAGACAGAAAGTTAACAAGGATATCCAGGAATTGAACTCATTTCTGCACCAAGCGGACCTAATAGACATCTATAGAACTCTCCCCCCCAAATCAACAGAATATACATTCTTCTCAGCACCACATCGCACTTATTCCAAAATTGACCACATAACTGGAAGTAAAGCACTCCTTAGCAAATGTAAAAGAACAGAATTTATAACAAACTGTCTCTCAGACCACAGTGCAATCAAACTAGAACTCAGGACTAAGAAACTCAATCAAAACCGCTCAACTACATGGAAACTGAATAACCTGCTCCTGAATGACTACTGGGTACATAACGAAATGAAGGCAGAAATAAAGATGTTCTTTGAAACCAATGAGAACAAAGATACAACATACCAGAATCTCTGGGACACATTTAAAGCAGCGTGTGGAGGGAAATTTAGAGCACTAAGTGCCCACAAGAGAAGCCGGAAAGATCTAAAATTGACACTCTAACATCACAATTAAAAGAACTGGAGAAGCAAGAGTAAACACATTCAAAAGCTAGCAGAAGGCAAGAAATATCTAAGATCAGAGCAGAACTGAAGGATATAGAGACACAAAAAAACCTCCAAAAAATCAATGAATCCAGGAGTTGGTTTTTTGAAAAAATCAACAAAATGGACAGACCGCTAGCAAGACTAATAAAGAAGAAAAGAGAGAAGAATCAAATAGACGCAATAAAAAATGATAAAGGGGATATCACCACCGACCCCACAGAAATACAAACTACCATCAGAGAATACTATAAACACCTCTACGCAAATCAACTAGAAAATCTAGAAGAAATGGATAATTTCCTGGACACTTACACTCTTCCAAGACTAAACCAGGAAGAAGTTGAATCCCTGAATAGACCAATAGCAGGCTCTGAAATTGAGGCAATAATTAATAGCCTACCAACCAAAAAAAGTCCAGGACCAGATGGATTCACAGCTGAATTCTATCAGAGGCACAAAGAGGAGCTGGTACCATTTCTTCTGAAACTATTCCAATCAATTGAAAAAGTGGGAATCCGCCCTAACTCATTTTATGAGGCCAACATCATCCTGATACCAAAGCCTGGCAGAGACACAACAAAAAAAGAAAATTTTAGACCAATATCCCTGATGAACATCGATGCAAAAATCCTCAATAAAATACTGGCAAACCGGATTCAGCAGCACATCAAAAAGCTTATCCACCATGATCAAGTGGGCTTCATCCCTGGGATGCAAGGCTGGTTCAACATTCGCAAATCAATCAACGTAATCCAGCATATCAACAGAACCAAAGACAAGAACCACATGATTATCTCAATAGATGCAGAAAAGGCTTTTGACAAAATTCAACAGCCCTTCATGCTAAAAACGCTCAATAAATTCGGTATTGATGGAACGTACCTCAAAATAATAAGAGCTATCTATGACAAACCCACAGCCAATATCATACTGAATGGGCAAAAACTGGAAAAATTCCCTCTGAAAACTGGCACAAGACAGGGATGCCCTCTTTCACCACTCCTATTCAACATAGTGTTGGAAGTTCTGGCTAGGGCAATCAGGCAAGAGAAATAAATAAAGGTATCCAGTTAGGAAAAGAAGAAGTCAAATTGTCCCTGTTTGCAGATGACATGATTGTATACTTAGAAAACCCCATTGTCTCAGCCCAAAATCTCCTTAAGCTGATAAGCAACTTCAGCAAAGTCTCAGGTTACAAAATTAATGTGCAAAAATCACAAGCATTCTTATACACCAGTAACAGACAAGCAGAGAGCCAAATCATGAATGAACTTCCATTCACAATTGCTTCAGAGAGAATAAAATACCTAGGAATCCAACTTACAAGGGATGTAAAGGACATCTTCAAGGAGAACTACAAACCGCTGCTCAGTGAAATCAAAGAGGACACTAACAAATGGAAGAGCATACCATGCTCATGGATAGCAAGAATCAATATCGTGAAAATGGCCATACTGCCCAAAGCTATTTATAGATTCAATGCCATCCCCATCAAGCTACCAATGAGTTTCTTCAAAGAATTGGAAAAAACTGCTTTAAAGTTCATATGGAACCAAAAAAGAGCCCGCATTGCCAAGACAATCGTAAGTCAAAAGAACAAAGCTGGAGGCATCATGCTACCTGACTTCAAACTATACTACAAGGCTACAGTAACCAAAACAGCACGGTACTGGTACCAAAACAGACATATAGACTAATGGAACAGAACAGAGTCCTCAGAACTAATACCTCACATATACAGCCATCTGATCTTTGACAAACCTGAGAGAAACAACAAATGGGGAAAGGACTCCCTATTTAATAAATGGTGCTGGGAAAATTGGCTAGCCATAAGTAGAAAGCTGAAACTGGATCCTTTCCTTACTCCTTATATGAAAATTAATTCAAGATAGATTAGAGACTTAAATGTTAGACCTAATACCATAAAAACCCAAGAAGAAAACCGAGGTGGTACCATTCAGGACATAGGCATGGTCAAGGACTTCATGTCTAAAACACCAAAAGCAATGGCAGCAAAAGCCAAAATTGACAAATGGGATATGATTAAACTAAAGAGCTTCTGCACAGCAAAAGAAACTACCATCAGAGTGAACAGGCAACCTACAGAATGGGAGAAAATTTTTGCAATCTACTCATCTGACAAAGGGCTAATATCCAGAATCTACAAAGAACTCAAACAAATTTACAAGAAAAAAACAAACAACCCCATCAAAAAGTGGGCAAAGGATATGAACAGACATTTCTCAAAAGAAGACATTCATACAGCCAACAGAGACATGAAAAAATGCTCATCATCACTGGCCATCAGAGAAATGCAAATCAAAACCACAATGAGATACCATCTCACACCAGTTAGAATGGCAATCATAAAAAAGTCAGGAAACAACAGGTGCTGGAGAGGATGTGGAGAAATAGGAACACTTTTACACTGTTGGTGGGATTGTAAACTAGTTCAACCATTATGGAAAACAGTATGGCGATTCCTCAAGGATCTAGATCTAGATGTACCATATGACCCAGCCATCCCACTACTGGGTATATACCCAAAGGATTATAAATCATGCTGCTATAAAGACACATGCACATGTACGTTTATTGTGGCACTATTCACAATAGCAAAGACTTGGAATCAACCCAAATGTCCATCTGTGACAGACTGGATTAAGAAAATGTGGCACATATACACCATGGAATATTATGCAGCCATAAAAATGGATGAGTTTGCGTCCTTTGTAGGGACATGGATGCAGTTGGAAACCATCATTCTTAGCAAACTATCACAAGAACAGAAAACCAAACACCCCATGTTCTCACTCATAGGTGGGAACTGAACAATGATATCACTTGTACTCGGGAAGGGGAACATCACACATCGGGGCCTATCATGGTGGGGGAGGGGGGAGGGATTGCATTGGGAGTTATACCTGATATAAATGACGAATTGATGGGTGCTGACGAGTTGATGGGTGTAGCACACCAACATGGCACAAGTATACATATTTAACAAACCTGCACGTTATGCACATGTACCCTAGAACTTAAAGTATAATAATAAAAAAAAGTAAAAAATTAAAAAAAAAAAAACAGTACAGGAGGGTTCTAATTTCTCCACATCATCACCAACACTTGTTTTCTGGTCCTTTGTTTTGTTTGTTGTATTTTGATAGTAGTCTATCTATTTCTAATGGATGTGAAGTAGTTCTGGGCAATTTGATTTTAGATGAGTCATCTAATTTAGCTACATTTCTGTCTCCTGTCCTTAAAACAACGTTTCATCAAATTTGTCTGAAAAGACCAAATGAATGTAATACTTGTGAATATGTCTAAAATTTCTTTGTGAAACTTAAAGATAACTCAATTTTTGAAAGGTTATTTTCTATTCTTAAAAGTGATTGAATGATTCCTCAAATAACTAGAATAATTCCACTTTGTTTTGAGGGGTCTTCTTGGCTTTTCTAGAATTCTATACCTCTGGGTTTTTCTAGAAAAAAAAATATAAATTCCCAAAGTTAACTCATAATTAAACATATAAGTCACCAAATAAAAACAGAAAAAGGAGTCATTTTCTCCCTTTAATTCCTTGTACTTTGCTCAAAAATACCACGGTGAAATTCTACAAATGTCAAGAAATAGATAACTTCTAAGCTATTTAAATGTGTCAGAATATAGGAAAGCCCCAAATATCCTTAATTCATTCTACAAAGCTAGCAGAACACTAACCACAAACTTGGAAGTGATACTATAATCAAAGGAAACTATAATAATATCACTTGAAAACTGAAGCAAAGAAACTATTAGGAACATGAAATAGCAGTATATTAAAACAATAATTTACTATTAAATTATTCTTAGAAATCTAATCCATAAATGAAGTACATTCCACTAATAGCAGGGGAAAAAAAATCCCTCTGAAGTTGAAAGGCAGATAAGAACATTTATCATCACTTCATAATTAAAATTATAGACCTTCTTTGGAAATTGGGCTAATGGTATCTATCAAAAACACAAAGTATTTCTAAATTCATATTTATTAGAGCTACCCTGCAGAGTCCATAAAATCATTAAAGATAACATTATAAAAATTAGGACAATAAGAACTCACATTTATATGTAAGCAACAGGGGGCTATGCCTTTTACCTGCATGTCCTGATTTAATCTGTATAACCATCCGGGAGTGTGTGTTATTATTGGTCTCAATTTTGCAGTTAAGAAACCTATCCTCAGAGAAATTTAATAACATACCCAGAGCTAGTATTATCAATCAGACAGGACCCTCTTCTTCAGAATTAAGCAAGCTAGAAAAAATCATTTAATTTTCTACCAGTTTTGATGATATAGCACTAATAGTTACAGGGAATATTGTCATTGAATTTTATAGCCATTTTTGTATTGGCACTACCAATATAAAAAGCCTGAGATGAATGTCCCTGTAAAATTGAGTTTCTCCTACTCTTTGATACCATCTGTGATCATATCAGCAGGTGTTAATTGTTCTTTTGATAATACCCAAACAAATCCTATTAAGGCTAACAGTGGGAGTATGGCCTACTGCAACTTACTACCAAAGTCCAAACATAAAAGATGATCTTATATCCATGTATGCCTCCAAATAATATACGTTTTTAACTACAATGAAGTGGTCAATTTCCTAAAGACTTTGTAAGCATCTGCCTGTAGTGTTAAATGCATTAGTTCCCCTAGCAGACCAATTAGAATAGAAAGATTAATTGGAAAATAAATTCATTGTGCAATGTTATATACAATTTACTGACTTAAAAAATTCATGAAGTAGGCTGGGCACAGTGGTTCATATCTGTAATCCCAACACTTTGGGAGGCTGGATGGGGGGGTGGTGGATCATGAGGTCAGGAGTTCGAGACCAGCCTGGCCAACATAGTGAAACCCCCATCTCTACTAAAAATACAAAAATTAGCCAGGTGCAGTGGCACACGCCTGTAGTCCCAGCTACTCAGGAGGCTGAGATGGGAGAATTGCCTGAACCCCAGAAGTGGAGGTTGCAGTGGCCCGAGACCATGTCACTGCACTCCAGTCTGGGCGACAGAGCAAGATTCTGTCTCAAAACAAACAAGCAAAAACTCATAAAAATAAGTGATTTCTCTAATGTGTAGAATTTTTGTGGGTTAACATGGCACAAATCAATTAGGAAAAATAGTTGTTATTTAATAATCTGCAGGTTATTTTAGGCATTTTGTAAGATTTGTTTTCTTTTAATACAGCATACATTTTCTTTCGTTAGAGAGAGAAAAGTCTGTGGAAAAGCGGATTTGGAAACCAATATATGGAATTGGCAACTTAAGTTGAATTATAAAGTGATGATTTTTAAAATAATATACATCTATATATGCCTATGGGTACCTGTATGTATACAGAATATACACCAGCAAATCAAAATATATGTTGCCTAGATTCATACTTTTGTGTTTATACTAAAATTAGGCTCCTTAAATAAGCGGCAATTACATTTATTAGAAATACATTGTTAACAAATCAAACTATCATTGAAGTCTAGTAAATGACCAGAGCTAATCATCTGTTTTGCTGATCTTTTTTGATGTGCTGAGAGCCTCTAATAAGAATAGTTAAAGCATTCAGCTGAGAACTGAAGTGTGAAAACTAACATTATCTCTTAATTTGATGATAGACATTAATTGAAGCTTAGATTTTACAGTTAGTGTTTGACAGAAACTTTCCTGTCTATGTAACTTTTAAGGTGCCCACATGAAGTCCCCCAAATCATGTCTCAATAAAAGGGAATTCAGGAGTAGAGTAGAAAACTAGCTACACAAATTACCAGCACTGGCAGGACAGACATCATTGTGTTCTTAATCTTCTATTTATATGAAAAAGCCTGCAACAGATTGCATAAGGATCTGTTTGTTTGGGTTAGATTCCAGCAAAGAAGGCTACATGCTCGCAAATAAGCCAAAACACCATATTACCTAGGGAGTTAGAAGGTTGGAAGTGTTTAAGCATAAATGCAAGTATACATTTTATCACTCTCTCAAGTGTATTTATGGGACAATGGTTAAGTAAAATAATGATTAATACATTAATTGCTTTACTTATTGTTGAATTAAGTTCAGAATTTGTTTTGATGCATTTCTGACACTAAGCACACATGTGGGAACACACACAAACACATACACTTCCATATGTGCACACAACACCTATAAACCTCATCCTCTGATGTATACCTACACTCACACCCACACATTCACTCTGGTTATCCACATTTATTCTAATTTTAAGCTGGGACAGTATTGCATGCATGTATTTGTGTTATTTTTTAACAGTTAGCTTGTATGTAGGTCAGGACACTAATTTTTCCTTCTGTAGTTAATATAATTTTAACAGATATAAAAATTAGTATATTTTTCAATTTACTGTCTCAATGTAAACTAAGGCAGAGTTTGCTTAATCAAGTTATTGAATTCTAACTGCTTTCAGTAAATATTAAAATTTTCTTAATTTTAAGAAATAATTTAATTTAAATAATTTCTAGGAGATGTATTTTACATCTTTATAATACTCCTCATGATTATATTACTTCAAAATCTTACTTTTAAAATATAAGCTGAAAGAAGACCTTATTTTAAAATCAATTATTCTCACAAGTAATTGGTTGGAGTTGTTTTGGGTATCTTCATTGAAACTTACAATTTTGATTTCCTATAACATTTTCAAGATATCGATATCATTGTGGTTCATGCTTTGATTATTCTTTGTGAATCCCTATAGTCTACCATGTACTGGGCACTTTGCTTGATTTCAAGTGTACAAAGCTTAAGAGCATTTTTCCCTGTTCTAATGGAGCTCTGAGCTCCATGGAGTGAAGGGAACAATTTGTAAATATTATTTATTATAACAGAAACACAATGGATGTGAACAGGGATAGAGATGTAGAAGACCTACAGGACAGTTCTGCAACAGATTGGTCAATTAGCTTCTGAGCACAGATAAATGCATAGAAGGATAGAATGTCAGAAAAACTGAAGAAGCCATTCAAAATACAGCATCTAACTTAGATTCCAGAATCCTTTGCAATTCTTTATGAGAGATCTAACCTGTATGTCCATGTAGAGATTTTACTCATATTAAAGCAAGCTGAAAACGTACATTTGAGCAGATGGGCTTATTATTGTTTAGGTTGTATTTTGGGTTTTTTGGTTGCTGTTATTTTTTTTTTTTTTTTGAGGCGGAGTCTCGTCGCCCCCCGGGCTGGAGTGCAGTGGCCAGATCTCAGCTCACTGCAAGCTCCGCCTCCCGGATTTAGGCCATTCTCCTGCCTCAGCCTCCCGAGTAGCTGGAACTACAGGCGCCTGCCACCTCGCCCGGCTAGTTTTTGTATTTTTAGTAGAGACGAGGTTTCACCGTGTTAGCCAGGATGGTCTCGATCTCCTGACCTCGTGATCCGCCCGTCTCGGCCCCCCAAGGTGCTGGGATTACAGGCTTGAGCCACCGCGCCCGGCTGGTTGCTGTTATAATGAAACAAATGCTATCTGTAAACTAATGTGCAAATCGGGAAAGTTAACACATATATACATTGTATATAGGAAAGTATTTAAACAAAATTTTGAGTCAAGGGACAACTTCCTGTGTCTCTTGGATCTGATGTGAGTGCTTTTCACAGATACAATCCCTGAAGAAATACATGGAGCTAGAAAGCACCTGAGTTCAGTTTTATTAGTTGATGATCTGAGGTAACTGATGGTCATTTTACTTCTGGCTCTGAGAAAGGGAGACAGTGATGAAAGGAATAGAATATGATCAATGAAGTGCATAGAAACAAAATAAGAAAAGATAAACTTTTAAGATTATGATTACTTTCATGAGATTGCATTTTTATTTTTAAAAATTAGTTTATTTTTATTAGTTTTTAAAAAATATATGAAGGTATTAAAAGCTAATACTCAGGTTTTTATGTTACAAAATAGCCACCCAAAAACGCAATGTGGATATCTTTCTAAACACATGAATTTGCATGATTTTCCCCTACTGCACCCCAGAGAATGAATACCACGTATGACACTATCAGCATGCTCCAAATTAAGGAATTATTTATCTTTGTCATTAACATCTCCCTTCCCCACATATATACCTCCAAGCACCCTTCAATGAAAGGTTCAATGTACAACATTTTTGGTCTAATCTGAATGTGATTAATTTTGTCTTGGTGGTATTCTGTCAACCTAGATAATACTTGACTGTAGTTCTGTGTGCATTTGTGCATAATTTTTATGGAATTTTAAGAATACTGACTGTGTGTAATTGATTGAGATAATAAGTAAAAGATCATCAGCTCTTTTATAAGGTCTCTTTACTTTAGCTTCTAGATACCTATTTCTCTGCCTCTCCTATTGCAGACAAAAAAAAAAAAAAAAAAAAAAAAAAAAGCAGCATCCAGTTACTTTTATGCAAATGTTTCTGGGGCTCTGATCCTGTAAGGGCCTCTTTCAATCTTTCCATGAGCAACTTTTTTTAGAATGCACAGATTTTGTTTTCTCTTCAGCAAGTGTATTATAAAAACAATGCATGGTCAACCTAACATTTTGAAAAGAAAAATGATTTTAAGAAGAAAATGAAGGTCATCATTAATACCTTCAATACTTATTATTTGTGTGTATTAATTCACTTCCAGAAGTGTGCTCTTATGTGTATGTCTCAAAAAACTGAAATGATAAGGTACTTAACAATTGCTTAACATGCTCTGACTACATATCATGAATATTTGTTAGTGTCACAAAATGTTTTTCTAAATCATGATTTTAAATGGCCATGTACTATTTCAGGATGTGGCTGTCACATAATTTATTCACTTAATCAGATTTTTTAAAAATTCAACTTCTTGTAAAGAATGATATAACAAATGTCCTTATGCACAAATTTTCTTGCACTTATTTAATTTTTTTATTAGTTTAAAAGGAAGAGCTATGCTCAAAGGTATACTCTTTGTTTTTTTTTTTTTTTTTTTTTTCCGACAGTCTCACTCTGTCACCCAGGCTGGAGTGCAGTGGCATGATCTCCACTCACTGCCATCTCCCCGCCTCTAGGTGCAAGAGAGTCTCACATCTTAGCCTCCCAAGTAGCTGGAATTACAGGCATTTGCCACTGTGCCTGGCTAATTTTTGTATTCTAGTAGAGATGGAGTTTCACCATGTTGGCCAGGCTGGTCTCAAACTCCTCACCTCAGATAATCTGTCCACCTCGACCTCCCAAAGTTCTGGGATTAAGGCGTGAGCCAACGGGCCCTGCTGGTATGCTCGTTTTGATAGCATTGATGATTCCTGACAAATAACTTTCCAACATAGCTGTGCTGTGCTGACTTTACACTATGAGTGCATTGTATCAAAAGTACTTGAAAAGTACTTTTCATACTTTTGTTAACAATGGGTATTAAAGTTAAAATTACCCATATGATACATGCAAAAGGTATAATTTTTAAATTTTTAGCTACTAAAAGATGTCTATAACGTTCTAGGCTTTTGTGAGCTCCTTTGTAAATTGGCATTTTACTTTCAAATGCTGGTAATTTACATTTTATCTTCAATGTTGAGGCACTGAATGACAAGATGAAATAAAGGAGATGTTTTAACAAGCCAGGGAGAAATATATATTATATATTTATATATATTTATATGTTATATATTTATATATGTATGTATTTATATATGTATATATTATATATAAATGTGTATATATTATACACAAATATGTAATATATACTATATTTCAATTTTATATTTATAAAATTATGTAATTTTA
Source organism: Piliocolobus tephrosceles (assembly GCF_002776525.5). Taxonomy (NCBI): domain Eukaryota; kingdom Metazoa; phylum Chordata; class Mammalia; order Primates; family Cercopithecidae; genus Piliocolobus; species Piliocolobus tephrosceles. Next base: position 125,875,456 of record NC_045437.1, read on the forward strand.
ATATATGTTTTAAAAATACATAAACACACACACATTTTTCCCCAAATTGCTACATGACAGCAGACCCTGTAAGTATTCAACAAATCACTGTTGATTTTTGACTAACCATGAAAATGTTAAGTGACACCTTTATCAAGAGATAATTGATAAGCCAGTGGTAGGTCCAAAACTAATACTAGTAAAATATTTATCACAGACTAAGTAATAAACACAAGGTTTGTCTAAGTGTGATTAGAACCATGTATTTCTAAATACCTTGTAAAAGATATTTAAAGATATTATTTTTCAGGCAAGGTAAAGTACAGAATTAAGTGACATCATTAAAAGTGCAACAAATTTCCATTTTAGCAAACATTTTCTCTCCTTTGTGAATAGGAATGGCCATTTTAGCTCTTTATGTGTGAAAAAAAGGAGCCTACATTGAAGGGACAAATGAATCTATTAGATTATGGGTTTTATGGAACATTTGAAGTAAAGGTAACACATTAGGTTTTATTCAAAGTGTAATAGGATGCCAGTGTGTGATGTTAAGCAGGAGAATGACATTAGCTGATGGCATTTTAAAAGATTCTGGTTGCTTTGGGGAAAGTGAATTGTTGGAAGACAAGAGTGAAGGCTGGGCTACAGTTTGGAGGTTACTGCTAAAGTTCAGGAGAGAAATAACCATAGCTTGAGATAGAAAGGTAGCACTGGACAAGCAGAGAGAGTCTATTTTGTTGACAGTCTTGCTGATGCTGATGGACTAAATAAAGTAGATGAAGAAGGGAAAATTTCATGCTAATTAGATAATGAATGAATGGATACAGATTAAGTATTCTAAGAAGAGAAAGAAAAGAATTTTTAACACTATTGAGTTATTTTGAGTGCAAAATCAGACACTATGATTTTTTTTTTTTTCCTAATAACGTACTAGGTCCTAACTCCTGGAACCTGTTAATGTTACCTTACATGGAAACAGGGTCTCTGTGGATGTAATTAAGAATCTTAAAGTGGAAAGACTATTCTGAATTATCCAGGTGGGCCTTAAATGTGATTATAGGTATCCTTATAAGAGGGGTAGGGGCCTACAAGGATTACACACAGAAATAGTCAGCAGTGTGAAGATGGAGCAGAGAGAGATTTCAAGAAACTGGCCATAAAGGGTGGAGCAATGTGGCCATAAGCAAGACATGTCAGCACTCATCAGAAACTGAAAGAGACAAGGAATAGATTCTCTTCGAGAGCATTCAGAATGCATGTGGCTGTGCTGACACCAGGATTTCAGTCCAGTGATTCTGATTTCAGACATCTAGGCTCCAGAACCGTGAGAGAATACATATCTATTGTTGTTTTAACTCACTGAGTTTGTGCTAATTTGTTACAGCAGCCACAGGAAACTAAAATAGATTTTGATACTGAGTGGGGGTGGCTACTGTAACAAATTCCTCAAAATGTGGAAGTGCTTTGGGGACTGGGTAATGGAAAGAAGCTGGAATAATTTTGAGGTGCATGACAGAAAAATCCTGGATTGCCTTGGACAGACTGTTGGTGAAAATATAGATGTTCATAGTGTTTCCAGTAAGAGCACAGAGGAAATGGAAAGAAAAACTTGAAAGTGATGAACTGGGATACTCAGCTGAGGACATTTCCAAGAAAAGCCTTCAAGGTGTGCCCTGGTTTCTTCTTACTGCCTTTAGTAAAATGTGAAGGGAAAGAGAAAGATTCAGGGAAGATCTGTTATGCCAAAATGAAGCAGGATTTGATAATTTGGGAAACTCCCAATCTACACAGATTGCAAAAAATGCTAAAAATAGGAGATTTATTGTTAGGAAAATGAATTCTGAATATAAAGCCAACAGTTTAGTTTAAACCAAAAATAAAACTCTAAGCCCCCCATCCAACTGAATGGACCCCTCCTTTTGGCCAAGGGCATTCCAAAGTTAAACTGAAAAATTAGTTCAGGCCATGAGGGGAAAGGGATGTCCGACATGCCTCATTATATTCTCCCTTTGGAATGCAAGCACAACTGACCAACATTAACATTAAAACAGGGACCCTCAGCACTTTGGGAGGCTGAGGCGGGTGGATCACCTGAGGTCAGGAGTTGGAGACTAGCTTGACCAATAGGATGAAATCCCGTCTCTACTGAAAATACACAAATTAGCCAGGCATGGTGGCATGTGCCTGTAATCCCAGCTGCTATGAAGGCTGAGGCAGGAGAATCACTTGAATTCAGGAGGCAGAGGTTGCAGTGAGCCGAGATCATGCCATTGCACTCCAGCCTGGGCAGCAAGAGTGAAACTCTGTCTCAAAAACAAAACCAACCAACCAAACAAAAAACAGAGACCTTAAGACTGACAAAATGTACTCTTTGTAGCAATAAGATATAACATGACAGATAGCAGATCCTGAAAGAAATCTAAGAGCTTTGTCCCAAAATATATCTCTTTGGCATATTTTGAAATGGTCACGCAAAACTGTCTCTTGTGGTGAAAATCTACATTCTGTTTCCCTTCCCTTCCCAGGTCTTTTTCCTAATCCAGGAGAGAATAAGGGTCTGGCACCTTTTTAAGTCTGATAAGAAAAATTTACAATCTATTCTCTCTGAAGCCTGCTACCTGAAGGCTTCATCTACACAATAAAAACCTTGGTGTCCACAACCCCTTATCTTAACCCAGACACTCCTTTGGTCTTTAAATAATACCTTAACTCTTTCAATCCATTGCCAGTCAGAAAATCTTTGTACCCACCTGTGACCTGGAAGCCCTTCCCACTCCACTTCAAACTGTCCCACCTTTCCAGACTGAACCAATGTATATCTTTCATATATTGATTGATGACTTATGTCTCTCTAAAATGTATAAAACCAAGCTATAGCCTGACCACACTGGACAAATGTTCTCAGGGATTCCTGGGGCTGTGTTAAGGGTCATGGTCCTGATATTTGGCTCAGACTAAATTTCTTCAAATATTTTACAGAATTTGACCTTTTGTTATTGACAGTAGGTAGACAACCATTGACTAGTTACTCAAAATGATCAAAAAGGTCAGAGTATTCCCTCCCACAGAGAGATCTTTGAAGAGAGTAAGCATGTGACTTGATATACTCTACTCTCACAGCAAGAGCCAGGAAGATGAGATTATTCAGAAAAGGTATGTGGAAGACTCTCTTGTCTAATGGAATTTTGGGATCATAGGTGCTTGGTCCCCTAAAGGTTTTCTAAAAATTACTGACCTGAGGCATATTAATTAATAGGAGAAAAGGCAGAAAAATTTATGTAACATGGATATGTGGAAACTTTCAGAATGAAGACCCAACATCCCAATGAGTTATACAGACTTATATACCATTTTGAAGTTATGAAAAGAATGGGGGTTTAGATCCAGTAAAACAGGTTATGAGTGGTTGGCAGGAAGCTTGGCTAGCAAAGGTGGCCTTTATATATATATATATATATATATATATATATACATATATTTTTTATATATTTTAAGTTCTAGGGTAGATGTGCACAACGTGCAGGTTTGTTACATATGTATACATGTGCCATGTTGGTGTGCTGCACCCATCAACTTGTCATTTACATTAGGTATATCTCCTAATGATATCCCTCCCCCCTCCCCCACCCCAAGACAAGCCCCGGTGTGTGATGTTCCTCTTCCTGTGTCCAAGTGTTTTCATTGTTCAATTCCCAACTATGAGTGAGAACATGCGGTGTCTAGTTTTTTGTCCTTGCGTTAGTTTGCTGAGAATGATGGTTTCTAGCTTCATCCATGTCCCTACAAAGGACATAAACTCATCCTTTTTTATGGCTGTATAGTATTCCGTGGTGCATACGTGCCACATTTTCTTAATCCAGTCTGTCACTGATGGACATTTGGGTTGGTTCCAAGTCTTTGCTATTGTGAATACTGCCGCAATAAACATATGTGTGCATGTGTCTTTATAGCAGCATGATTTATAATCTTTGGGTATATACCCAGTAATGGGATGGCTGGGTCAAATGGTATTTCTAGTTCTAGATCCTTGAGGAATCACCACACTGTCTTCCACAATGGTTGAACTAGTTTACAGTCCCACCAACAGCGTAAAAGTTTTCCTATTTCTCCACATCCTCTCCAGCACCGGTTGTTTCCTGACTTTTTAATGTTGGTCATTCTAACTGGTGTGAGATGGTATCTAATTGTGGTTTTGATTCTCATTTCTCTGATGGCCAGTGATGATGAGCATTTTTTCATGTGTCTGTTGGCCGCATAAATGTCTTCTTTTGAGAAGTGTCTGTTCATATCCTTTGCCCCTTTTGATGGGATTGTTTGATTTTTTTTTTTTTTCTAAATTTGTTTAAGCTCTTTGTAGATTCTGGATATTAGCCCTTTGTCAGATGGGTACACTGCAAAAATTTCCTTCCATTCTGTAGGTTGCCTGTTCACTCTGATGGTAGTTTCTTTTGCTGGGCAGAAGCTCTTTAGTTTAATTAGATCCCTTTTGTCATTTGTCAATTTTGGCTTTTGTTGTCATTGCTTTTGGTATTTTAGACATGAAGTCCTTGCAAAGGTGGCCTTGTTATATAGATGAAGCCACCCTCAGAGAGAAAAGATGGTAAGGGTTTCTTTTTTGGCTTTTAAAGGTGTCAGACTCTCAATCTCTCCTGCATGTGGTGGGGTTAGGGGGTGAGGAGGCATAGAAAGGGGATGGGGCATGGCTGCATTAATGGAGATTCTCTACAGCTGCGAATTTTCCCCATATAAGCACGCAAGGCCACTTCTGCCTCTGGAAAAGTGACAGCCATTTCAAAATATGTCAAAGAAATATATTTTGGGGTAAAATACTTTAATTTATCTCAGCATAAATGCCTGTGACATACAAGGTTTCAAGAATTGTTATATCAACAGAAAGACTGCCAGCTTGGTCTGAAAGGGGCAGAGACAGGATGAAATGAAGGAAAGGTTTGTAAAAATTATAACAGCGAGAAAAGTATGACAATGAAAGAGATCTGATCTAACTGACCCCCAACTTGCCTTTAACCTCCAAACCTTCCTTGGTTATTCCTGGGCTTTGGGAGACATTTGTTTGTAGGTTAAATGTCAGTAGCCCTTCCCCCAAACTAAACTTCCATTGTAAAGCTAATGAAAGACCACTAGGTTGGAAGGATGAGAGGAACTTGAATTCTGCTAAGCTGTAGACATAAATGATTACCAGCCATTATCCAGAGATCACAAGACTTGTAACTCCCCAGTTACTCCTGCAGGTAACATTAGTACTATAGAACCTAACGTTGGCCTTTTGAGATGCTTTTTCACATGTTTACATTTCTGATGACTGATGGCTCCACCCAACCCTACCAACCAGTCCTGTGGCTGCACACAGATGCAGACTCAGCTGCAGGAGGCCCATTTTCCACATGGCCTATGATTGCATCCCCAACCAGTCAGCAGCAGCCGCCAAACTATCCTTGAAAAACCCTAGCCTCCAAATTTTAGGGGAAGCTGATTTAAGTAATAACAAAACTCGGGTCTCCTGTTCAGCCAGTTCTGTGTTAACTAAGCTCTTTTTCTATTGCAATTCCCCTGTCTTGATAAGTTGGCTTTATCCAGGCAGTGGGCAAAAAGAACTTGTTGGGTGGTTACAGTGTAACTCTAGTGGAGAGTTATAATGGAACTCCCAATGGACCAGAGACCGGAGTCACAGACGCAGCACCTTAAGCCCAAGCTGTGGATGCCAAAGCCACGGGGATGGGTATGGAAGATACAGCGATTAGCTGTAGAAAATTATTTCCAGATCTTGAAATATAATAAAGACTGGTTGGATTCTGAAATTATTTGGGGGCTAACAACTCCTTTTTTCCTTCCATTTCCCTATTTTGGATTGAGCATGTATGTAACTACTATTGTATGTCTATCTCACCATTTTTGAGAGCAGATAACCTGTGTCCTAGTTTCACAGATCCAGAGATAGAGAGAAATTTTGCCACAGGATAAATCACACCCACACTCTAACTCATACCTAAGTTAAATTATTTAGATAATGAGATTTGGGACTTTTGAGCTCATAATATTTAGTTGCAATTTTAGATGCATTAATACTTTAATGAGTTGAGATTTTGGGGGTTGTTGGGACAGGGTGAATATATTTGGCATATGGGACAGACATGAATCTCTGTAGGCCAGATGGTAGACTGTGCTAGGTTGAATAATGCCATCTCCCAAGAGATGTCCACATCCCAATGCATAGTATGTATGGATGTTACCTTTTATAGGAAAGAAAAAAAAAAAAAAAAAAGACTGTGAAGATGTGATTCCTTTAAGGATAGAAAAATATTGGGACAGTATTCTGGATTATCCAGAATACTGGATGCCCTAAATGCAATCACAGATGCCCTTATAAAAGAGAGCTAGAGGATAATTTCCGGCAATGTGACCATTGAGGCAGAGACTGAAGTAGTATAGCCACAAGCCAAGGAATGCTGGCAGCTACCAGAAGAATAAAACAGATTCTCTTCTAGAACCTCTAGAGGGAATGAGGCCCTGCTGATACCATTATTTTGGCCCAGTGATACTGACTTTGTATTTCTGACATCCAGAACTGTGAGAGAATAAACTTTTGTTTCAGACACCCAGTTTGTGGTGACTTTTGACAGCAGTGACAGGAAACTAATACACACTGAAAAAAAAATAGATTCCAAAATTAACTTTACCATCTTACCCAACATGTGCTATAGTTAACTGGGCATGAGACTTTAACAGGGCTGTTGGACATGGTCATTTCGAAGGCAACTTCCTGGGGTACTACAACCAGTTACTTTAGTTCTATAACTTAGCATTTACTGCTGCTACCCATGTCCAGAATTTACACTAGTATTTGCCATGTGTCTTCTGAAGGCTGGTGATGTGACATGAAGATTTGCCAGGTGGGCTGCAGTAAAGTTCCTAGGACCTGTTTGGGGATGGGGGATGAAGAATTAGGGATATAGAAGAGACATTTGGTCTGCACTTCATATCAACAACAATCCTTAAATATAGATTATGGATGTTATTGACAAATGAGGTAATGTATCCTGTCACAATTGAAGGAAGATATTCTGAGAACTTTAAAGTCCTGCTTCCTTATCATCTGTAGTGAACTAGCAACCAATGCTTTATAAATTTTGAAAATAGCCTATGATAACTCTTTTACATTTTTTTTCAGTTTAAATAATTTTATTAATCATTAACTGCATTTTAAATGTTTTATTACTCTGGTTTTGGAATTTCTTTATTTTTAAAAGATGAAGTAAACTCAAACTTCTCCCAGCCACTGAGATGTCCTATCTATAGATAAATAGAGTTGGTGTATGACTGTATTCTATTTGAGAATCTTGTGAAATAAAGTGCACATAATTTAAGGCTGCTTATTCTTTCAACTAATAATTGAGTGCCTATTGTATGCCAGGCACTGATCTAGGATCTACAGACATAATATCCCACAAATTTCCTTCCTCTCATCAAACTGGCATTCAAGTGGGGCAGACCATCCATAAACAAATAAATAAGTGAGTAAATGGCAGTTCATTTTAAGGAAAGAGGGCTAAAATGTCAAGTGGAATTAGTAGTTGTTAAATGCAGGAGAAAGAGGGTTTTTACATTTTAAAGAGAAATCAAGGAATGAAGGCATCTTGATTGGCTGACATTTGAGCAGAATTTATTCTACTCTTTCTTGTTGCTCTTTCTGCATCAAAATTTCAATAAATGCTTTGGTGGAGGACATTTGGAATGTCTGGCAAGGTGAACATCTGAAGTTTTATTTGCCCCATTGAAGTAAAGAGCAACATTTAAAAGGAATATGTCTCTATATGAATTTTTCTAGAGCGATATCAAATATAAATATTGGTGGCATTGTGATTCTTGTTCCCCAGGCAAATCAATCTTAGTCTTCCACATAAAAGGAAAAGTGGAAATTTAGTCAGGAGATTTTGTTTGAATGAGACATATCCAGTTCATCATAACAGCAAAAGCAATATGCTTATGCCTGGCATACCCACCCACTGGCACAGGAAAAAGTCTCGAACTTGGTTAAATCATTATTTAAGTAATTTGGCTGACTGGCTGGGCCCAAATTCCAGTAAGCACGTCTTTGGACTCCATGCATAAAGCTTTGAGGACTTCTGCTCCTGCTGGGAGAGCTGCAGGTCATTACCACATAAAACTGCCTCTGCTGTTACATATTTCAAATTAGTATCCTTTCTTCTCTTTCCTCCATCCCTTTCCAGACTACTGGTGCCCTTCCCACTGTGCATAAAATTAAGCATTAGATGGCTGTTTAGTAATCATGATGTGGTTTGTTTGTTTATTTTTGGAAGTGCATATGGGGGTGCTTTTACAATTATCTTTATTCTCTGTAATTAATTTCCAAAGCATTAAATGTAAATTAGCCCTCTGTGTGAAGTGTCAGTGCTATCACCTAAGCAAGGAAAGAAAAAGGTTCAACTTTGCAAAGTAGGGGGAACTTCTCTCTACCTCATTCTGCTAACTCATTCTGGAGGGAAACATTAATATTAAGAAGGAGAAAAGAAAAGTTTTAAGAAGCTAATCTTGCTCCCTCTGGCTTCATCTCTTTCCAAGCTCGTAATTGCTTTCTACCGTTTGTGCTGAGTCCTTAGAGGACCAGCACAGGATGCTGCAGTGCAAAATAAGCTACGATCTAAATTTCCAATAGGTCAGAAATTCCTGGTTTGATGACTATTAACCCCAGTGGCTAGTTTATTCAGAACAGAGCATGGAGAAATTTCAAATGCACAATGAGTGTTGATGTCTGAATATGCTTAGAATTCCATCAGCATTTCAAGGCAAGTTTTAGCAATTTCTCATGAAAACAACATAGTAAAATGTTATTGAAAAAACAATGAAATTTTTAATCAGTATGTTGCCCTACTTTTTACAATTGATCCTTCTGAATCACACACATTGAGTACAATTAAAGTACAACATATCTTGTTGAACTTTTTCACATTACATGCAAGTTTCTATGCTCTTTCATTTTAATCATTAGATTTGTGATTCTTATATGCAACTGTACCTTGGAAGTATCCAGATTAATTATTCTCTACCTTTTCTCCCTCATAATGTTCCCCAAAATGTTTAAATGTATATTTAGAAGATAAGTTAGTCTTAAATAAAGTAAACATTTAAAGCCAACATTTCTCATATCCCATCATATTACTAATGGAACTCCTTGGTCAAGTAGTAAACTATAATGTCATCCTTACAATCACAGGACCAGATTCACAATGATGTGCCACCCCAATGCTGCATTGGTTTTAGAGACATTTCAAATTCTATTCTGAATGCTTTTGAATATTTTGTTGCACAAGTCAATACTGAAGTTGTAACACAATCAAGTAGAAAAAACTTATGTCAATTCTCTGCCTTTTTTTTGTGCTTATCTTTATCTAAATATGTTTCAGTTGCATAAATCACACTAGGCAGCACTGAGATGTAACAACATTACAAAGTAAAAGATGACCTCTTTTTTGTTTCCATACATGCACCTATCTTCAAAATTAAGATATATTGAGAAGCTAGGTAGAGTGTGACCAGTCAACTATAGAATATAAATGCCAATTCTCTAGTTCGGGAATGTGAAACAGACTTCTGGGCAGATTAGGTATTTGAGTTCTGGATTGTACTAGATTAGAATCCCTGTTCTGCCAATTTCTGACTATGTGACTTCAGGCAAATTATTTAACTTCCACAAACCGTGGTTTTTTCATTCATTGGTGAAAGAAAATGATAGATGTTTAGAGTGGTTGTAAGGATGAAATTCGATAATGTGCATTGTCTGGTGCATAACTCAATAAATATTAGCCATTAATGTTGATTTTGCAAGACACCTAGATAACTGTGAAATAGGCTTAATCTAGATGTCACCCTAGAAATCATCCAGAATTGGAGACACAACCTAACACGCCATCAAAGACCAGATGGGTAGCTGAGTAAAACAGCTAGCTTGGAAAGGGACTCATGGTGACTGGGCCTTCTACATAGAAGCTTGAAATGCTCTTTATCTGTCTCTTTCTCCTCTTTCTCCCTCCCTTACCCTTCCACGTTCTTCCTCTCCTCTAATATGCACAGATTAAGCAGTGAACACCAAAAACTCAGATTAGCCCATGGCAACCAATGTGTTGCCCCAGATTTAATTACAACCCCCTCATTATACAGAGCATGAAATTGAGACCTAAAAAGATGGTTGAGCAAGTGTGCATGGTTTGTTAATGGTGAGGGTTTATACCTCCTCGCTCCCTTGAAGGTTACGTTCTTTATTCACTATGAATAATCTGATGACTCTACATAAACCAGTTTTTAATCTTAAAGAACATTACTACTTTATGCTGCATCTTTCTCTGAAGCCTACAAAAAGCATACAAACTACTGCTTATAATTTTATAGAGTTAAGACCTCTCTAATAGCAATTTAGGCAGCAATGTAAGTAAAGCTAAAGGAGAAAAGTGATCATATTCCCACAAAAGTTTAAGTAGATTGCTATCAGCAACATGAATGTATTTAAAGCCTAGTTCTCAACTTCACAAAAGACTAAAGTTGAAGTAGTTGCCTAATGTTAGTGTTTGTATCGCCTTTAATCATTGAGGTCCTGTCTCCTGCTCATAATAACTTTACCACTAGGTGGAAACCTTTAAAAGATAATAGCTGTTTATTTTTCCCCAAGACCATATTGAACCGATGGACACTGTAAATTTTAAAAATGTGTTTTCTATGAATCAAATAAAGTAAGATGCCTAAGCTAAGAGTCTCTGAAAAAAATGGAACTTTTTATTCAATTTCAATCTAAGTTATCTTTGAAAGTATTTTTTGAAAAAAGTCATTCAGAATATATATATGCTGAATTCCTGAACTGAAGTTTAGCCCAAAAACATTTGGAAAAGGCTTTCTTTTGCACGTGTCCATTTTCCATATCTTGTGCTATGCCTTAATAAGATTTTGTGTTGCAGTCTCTACCTAATAATCTTATACAATAGTTAGCATATTGAAGCTGTCTGCATCTGCTTGAGAGGTCCATTAGGCACTTAACTAGATCTTTATTTGATTTAGGCCTTGGAGTGTTTGGCCCTCCATCGCTCATGAAGCTGCCTGTTCAGGCCCTGAGCTAGTTTCTACCTTAGAGGAGCCAAAACAAGCACCCTTGGCAGTGACTATAGCGTCTACTGCCATCATTTCAGCTAAAACGCTGCCCTGCCTCATGATTAAATTGCAAATAGCATTTTTTTAAAACCTATGTTAAAAGAGAACATATAGATGTCTCATGCATTCATCCTCCATCACTCTGAACCTGAAGTTACTTAGATGTGTTCCCTAACCAAAACATCAAATCTACATTTTATAAAAGTTGAAATTCATTAAATCACTGCCATTCCAGAAGCAGAAAATAAGCTGGTGCACATTCCAGAATAATTTCTTGGGATTATTTAGAACACACTGGAACATTTATCTGTGACTCAAGCACATAAACTAACTGTGTGACGGTTTTTACAACTTGGATTTGGGTGTAGCTGATCCTTGCACTCATAGCTACGCTACTGAAAGTGTAATTAAAGCTAATAGTTCATAATGTCTGAACAGTATCTGGAGGAACCAGAGAGAATTGTTCCCCACAGTCGGGTTTCTCAGTTAACTGGTGGCATTCAGGATTGTTCCGGCCTGCCTCTCAAGCATCTGGCATTAACTTCTGCTGACAGCAGGCGAACAGATTTGATGGATCAGTATTGAATCTGGAATGGAAATGTTATTTTCCCTAATGTACCCAGATCTCTTTCAGGATATCTGATAAAGCTTTACTTTGGGGATGGGATATATAAACTATCTCCAACCATCCATTAATCTAATACTCCTTCAGGGGGGAATCTGTCATATTAAGTGTATGTACAAATGTTGATCTAAAAAGCATAAGGAAGGAGAAATGTTACATGGCTTTAGTATTTAGAATAATGATATTTTTATTTTAGAACTACAAGGCTCTTTAGAGTTTGTCCTAATAAAACTATTTTATTTTCCAAATGAGAAGGAGAAAATATAGAAAACCAAATTGTTTTCACAAAGCTCAGAATTAGCACCCAATTCCTTTGAATCTCAATCCAGAGAGCATTTCAATACATCTAAACACTTCATTCCATTCAGTTTCTGTAATTTATATACAGGAGATTTTCAAACCTAGTAGTACGTGAAATCCCAGGGCAGGGTGGAGGGTTTAAAACATACTGAAGAAAAATACTGTCGCACAAGCCCCACCACAGACCAATTAAACCACAATAGAATCTCAGGTAGGGCTTTGACAAATATATGAATGCATGCATCTATGTGTGTGTATGTGTGGGTTTATGTAAGTATGTATGCATTTAATTCCCAAGATGATTCTAAAATGCAGCCAGGGTTGAGAACCAGTGATTTATACTTTGATCAAGTTTGTAAGAAAATAAGCAAATAAATGTTGTGTCCTGCCCTACTCTCCTCTTTGTTTAGATGGTTCCTCATCATCCAGGCTCTCCAACCAAAACTTCTTTTCTTGAGAAATTTTCCAAAAACATCACTATAGCTCTTCTCATATTCTACATACATATATATATATTATATATATATATATAAAATATATATAATTTTGATAAAGTAATTTCAAAATATTGCTATATCTACTAAAGTTTTAAGGTCTACTTTGTTTAGGGCTATTTGCATTTCAGGAGAAGAAAAATAATAGAAATAGAATGATTTAATAGGAGGAGTTTAGTTGCATCCAAGATTGTGAAAAACATTTTGAATGAAAACATTCCTAGAATCCTACAATTAAACCGTACTTAAAAATGTGTACTTTGCCTTCATGATGGTTTCGTCATGCCATCATATTTTGTACTGTTATTTAGTTTTCATCATATAAATTACTTTTCACTTCATATAAGTTTATGAGAATGATAATTCTCAAGTCTCAAAGCACAAGAATTGGCACCTATACCAATGATTAAATGCTAATTTGCTAAGCACCACATTTAATTGTTATAATCAGGATCCTCTTTTCCTAGGAAGGTGATGTCATCACTCCTATGTAAAGGAGGGAGAAACTGATCAAAGAGGGTAAATTGGCTAAGGTCAATTATCTACTTGGCCATAGAACTGGGGCTAAGAATAATTTTCAACTGATTCCAGAACAAATGTACTTTAAAACATCATGCTTTACAAAGTCCAGAATGGTCAGGATAAAATAAGATCAACCAAAGAAACCTGCATGGAGCCAGAAAACTAATCAGCTTGACATTCTGACTGTTGATGTAATTTGATATATGCCTTCAAAAGGCTTCCATCAAAAGTTTAAATACTTAATTGACAGTAGGCATACAATAGTCAATTAGTACCTTGGAGGAAGAGTGTTATAATTTTATGCTTTTTAAAAAAACAAAGCTTCTGTCTACTATTTTTGGAAGAGTAGCTTGTTTTTCATTTTTAACTCTTCATTAAGTTCTTTGTTTGCTGTAACAGGAACTTCCAAGAGAATGTTGTAGTCACATAAAAATGATATTTACATTAAAAATCTACATAAAGGAAATGAAGTATTCACATATAAATATATTTCATTCTTCAAGATTGTATTCGTTCTACAAGATATGTATGCTATAATTTACAAAATGCTAATAAAAGAGATTTAAAAAAACTAAACAAAAGAAGAAAAGTACCATGCTAATGTATTGGAAGACAACATAGTAATTATGCCAATTCTACTCAAATTTATCTTGAGGTTTCATGCAACTTCTACCAAAATTCATAAGGATTTTTTGTAGATACAGACACATTTATTCTAAAATTTATCCCCCAAAGTGCAAAACCTATAATAGGTAAAACAATATTGAAAAAAAAGTATAATGTGGGAGGAATCACTCTATTCAATATTAAGTCCTACTATATAGCTACACAAATCAAGACAGTGTGGTATTAGTAGAGGAATAGACACATGAATCAATGCAACAGAATAGATAACAGAAATAAACCCAGATAAATTGGCTCAACTAATTTTGGACAAAAGCATAAAAGAAATTCAATAGAGGAAGGATAGACTTTTGACAAATAGTGCTGGAGCAATTGGACATCTACAGGCAACCAACCAATCAATTTTGATCTAAGTCTCAAATCTTATACAACAATTAATTCCAAATGGGTCACAGATATAAAATATAAAAACATAAAACTACAAAATTTTAAAAAAGTAGGAGAAAATCTGGCCAGGTGTGGTGGCTCACACTAGGAGGCTGAGGCTGGTGGATCACCTGCCTGAGGTCAGGAGTTCAAAACCAGGCTGGCCAACATGGTGAAAAAACATCTCTACTAAAAATACAAAAATTAGCTGGGCGTGGTGGCAGACACCTGTAATCCAGCTACTTGGGAGGCTGAGGCAGAAGAAATTCTTGAACCCAGGAGGTGGAGGTTGCAGTGAGCCAAGATCATACCACTGCACTCCAGCCTGGGCAACAAAGGCAAAACTCTATTTCAAAGATAAAGAAAAAATGGGAAAAAATCTTTGGGATCTTGGGATAAGCAAAGACGAGAAGAGTGGGATTCTGTCTCAAGGCAAAAAAAAAAAAAAAAAAAAAAAAAAAAAAAGAGTTGTTACACTTGACATTTGACATCAAAAGCATAATCCATTTAAAAAATTAAATTGGACCTTCTCAAAATAAAAAGCTTTTGCTCTGCAACAAATTCTATTAAAGAATAAAGAGACTGGGCCAGGCATGGTGGCTCACACCTGTAATCCCAGCACAATGAGAGGCAAAGGCGGGTGGATCACCAGGTCAGGAGTTCGGGACCAGCCTAGCCACATGGTGAAACCCCATCTCTACTAAAAGTACAAAAATTAGCAGGGCATGCTGGCATGCACTTGTAGTCCCAGCTGCTTGGGAGGCTGAGGCAGGAGAATCACTTGAACCCTGGAAGCAAAGGTTGCAGTAAGCCGAGATCACCTCACTGCACTCCAACCTGGGTGACAGAGCAAGACTCCGACTCAAAAAAAACGAAAAAGAATAAAGAGACAAGTCCCCACCCACCCACCACATATGCACAGAGAAGACAAGAAACATAACAAGAGAAGATTCATTTAACAAAAGAATAGTATCCAGAATATACAAAGATTTATCAAAACTCTTCAGTAAAAAGAAAACTAATAGAAAACGGGCAAAAGACATGAACAGACATTTCGCCAAAGATAAAGGCAAAGAAGCACACAGAAAGATATTCAACATAATTAGCCATTAAAGAAAGTAAAGACCACAGTAAAATATTACACATCACAAAGCCTAAAATAAAGAATATTGACAACACCAAATGCTGGTGAAAAGTAGAGAAACTGTTTGATTCATATACTGCTGGTGAGAATGCAAAATAGTACAGCTATTTTGGCAAATAATATTTGGAGTATAATTTAGCAGTTTCTCAAAAAAACTAAAAGTGTAACTACCATGTGATCCAGCATTTGCACTCTTTAGACTTTATAACAGAGAAATAAATATTTGTTTTAATGTAAAAACCTATACATGAATGTTCTTGGCAACTTTATTTCTAATAGCCAAAAACTAGAAACTACCCAGATGTCCTTCAAATGGTAAATGGTTAAACTGTGGTATATCAATTATCATGAGATGCTATTTAGCAACAAAAAGAAGTGAACAATTGATACACAAAACAATTTGAATTCTCCAGGAAATTATGCTGAAAAAAAAAAGTAATTACTCAAAGATTACATGCTGGCTGGGTGCAATGGCTCACACCTGTACTTCCAGTACTTTGGGAGCCCAAGGAGGGTGGATCACCTGAGGTCAGAAGTTTGAGACCAGCCTGGCCAACATGGGGAAACTCTGTCTCTACTAAAAATACAAAAATTAGTCAGGCATGGCGGCACGTGCCTGTAATCCCGGTTATTCACGAGGCTGAGGCAGGAGAATCACTTAAACCTGGGAAGCACAGGTTGCAGTGAGCTGAGATTGCACCACTGAACTCCAGCCTGGGCAAAAGAGAGAGGCTCTGTCTCCAAAAAAAAAGATTACATGCTGTATGATTCCATTCATCTATCATTATTGAAATGATAACATTTTAGAAATAAGAGAAGAGATTAGTGGTTGTGAGGGGTTAGGGGTGAGGTTGGAGAATTGGGCAGGGACATAGGTGTGGCTATAAAAGGCCAATAGCAGAGATTATTGTGGTAATAAAACTTCCCTATATCTTTGACTATATGAATTCCAATATCCTGCTTGTGACATTTTCTATAACTTTCCGAAATTCAAGAAAACTGGGTAAAGGGTACTAGGGACCTTTCTGTATTATTTCTTATAATGGCATATAAATCCATAATTATATCAACATAAAAATATAGTTAAAAATTTATTTTTCAGTTCAAAGGCAAAGCAATCAAATGCTATCTTTCTGCCTCAATCATTGGAGGTATTTTTGCTATTTCTCTTTTCCTCTCTTTTAAATATGTAGCTACACTGAGGTTCCTTTAAAATATTGACAGTTTTTATGAATTAAAATTTTGAGCAAGCAATAGAAGGTGATTTAATCTTTATACTTCGAGTGTATATTTGTGTAATGAATTCTCATGGACCTATGTCTATTAGAGATTGTATTGCCAATCTCTATCAAAGAGTCTAACTTCACTTACAGTCAAAAACAATCAAAATTATAAACTTGGATGAGCTAGACATGTTCTGTTTTAATATGTGTAATATGCAAAGAAAAACTCTTTATGTATTTGGAAATAATATTTTTTTCTTAAAACAGGTGGGGTGATGGTATATTTTATCTTTCATAAAATCATTGCCATACAAACCTCCAGTAACTATGCATATATTGCACTGTATGCTAATTGAGAATTATCAGCCTATTGAAAAGTGACAGAAGTGTTCCCAGAGCACATACTAATTACAGCAAAATTACACCTACAGGTAAACTTATCTTTTTTACAGATGTCTGATTTTCACCTACTGCATGTCCTGGTATCTGAGATGTGAACCAATACATGATGTGTCATAAATTTGGTCTGCAAATATGCACCTAAGGTGGGAAACCCAGGAAGATTTGATAAACAGACTGTTTCCTGTCTAAGAATGCAGACTTTATGTTGCCATTTAGTACAACATGAAATGTCTATGAGGTGCCCTTGGGCAGGAACTCTTTCTTAACAAGCTATCAAGCTTAACTGGGGTAACCTGTAGGAAATCTTTACTAAACAAACAGAAGCCAGTCAATTCTTGAGAGATGCTTGTACACATCAGCATGACACAGCCATTGTCATCTTTAAAGGCTAATCCCTAAACTACTGCTAGTTGTATTTTGATTGTTGTGAGTCAATTCAAATTTTATAAAACATCTACTTGTCTTCCTAATCTAAATCCCATTTTCTTACACTTGTTAGGATATTTTTTCTTTTTATGTAAAAACTAGTCTCCCTTGAATTTAATTTAAAAGTTGTATGCTCTCCAAGTTCACTAGTTTGAAATGGTAGAAAAATATGCAGTAATTTTCAGCTAACTTTCAATAAACTCTGAATGATAGAAGCATGCTGAGTCAAAGGTTATACAGAACATGAGACGAATATTGATTATCTATTTGCTTATCTGCTAGCTGGCCTCTTCAGCACTGCATGGGAGGCCTGTCCTTTGGATAGAAAGTAGGATGGCAGTGGAGGGTCCAACTTGTGTGTGGGGGTTGGATGAAGTGGTGACCTTTCTTGTCTTTTCTGAACATTATTAAAATGTTCATAATAATGAAGTCTCCACATTATTGGAATTGACTTGGGACAGTACCAATCGAGGGATGACTCTGCTTGAAAAAAATCACTGATCAATGTTTCAAATACCATTCCTTGCTGCCCCTGACCATGGCATACTCCATAGAATTGACCACTTGAGATGTAGCTGGGTTTCTAATTAACACATGCAACTGTTCAGGAGGATGGCTGACTTTCTGATGTTCTCTCTTGGGTTCCGTGATGTGATTTTCATTTATATCACATTGACTACAATTTAATTCCAAGCATTCCCAAGCACCTTTTGATTTAGTGCTCCTTTCACTCGATGTGATTACAGGCAGAAAAACTAACTTTATTTATATTGATTACATAGATCTATATAGTATACATTGTGTATCTGGGTAGATAATATGCAGAAAAATCAAATGTCCATTACATTCTTAATCCTGTTGTCTATTTTCTTGTAGAAAAATGTATAGCTTTGTAACTTAAGGACACTAAACCCAAGGATATCTTTAATTGTATTTATTTCTTGTAGGAAACTGAAATGTGACTATGTTAGATTATTTTTATTTAAATAAAAGGATATTATTATTTATATTGGGGAGAATAGTTTAAAGTTTTAGTTGACCTAAATAAATATTTGAATTACCTTTATGCTATTGTAAGTAATCATACTCTTAAAATAATATAAAATAGATGGTCCAAGATCTTACCCGAGAGTGTTCCTGGAGGCTTAAAAAATGTAAAAGTGTCATTTGTTTATATCCAGAAAAGCGTTCTGATGGGAAAGTACATTATATGTTCCAGTGGGAATGTTTCTAATAACTCAAATTTCTTGGAGTAGTTTAGAGCCATATTAAGTCTATATTTGTATTAGTCCATTTTCACACCGTTGATAAAGACATACCCAATACTGGGCAATTTGTAAAAGAAAGAAGTTTAACTGGATTTACAGTTCCATGTGGTTAGAGAGCTCACAATCATGGTGGAAGGCAAGAAGGAGCAAGGCACGTCTTACGTGGAGGGCAGCAGGCAAGGAGAGAGATTGGGCAGGGAATCTCCCCCTTATAACACCGTTAGATCTTGTGAGACTTACTCGCTATCACGAGAACAGCACAGGAAAAACCTGTCTCCGTGATTCAATTACCTCCCACCAGGTCCCTCCCACAACACACGGGAATTCAAGATGAAATCTGGGTGGGAACGCAGCCAAACCATTTTAATATTTTAAGAATGTGACCCCAAATATTTATAATTAATTTGGAGTCCTTTAGAAACTTGTTTGTGTTTATTACATTAAATGATTATAATTATATTATAAATATTCTTTTAAGTTACAAAATTTTCAAGTTTCTAAGTTGAAATCTGGAATTTCTAACTATGTCAAGGAAAACTTACTGCTTGCAGATAGCTGATTTTTCTGACAGTGATTCAAGAGAAAGGAACATCTTAAGATGATCTTTTAAGTATCCACATAATTTTTTAGAATTAGAATGTTAAATAAATTTAACATTGAAAATTTGTAAAAAACTAAAGTATTTTATTACTTTAATTCCTTTTTTGGGAAGGGTTTACATCTTTTTCTCCCAGCTTTATTGAGTTATAGATGACACTTAAATACATTTAAGGCATACAATGTGATTATTTCCTTATATGTGTGTATATACATATTTCATCATAATGAAGTTAATTAACATATCCATCAGCTCACATCATTAGTATTTTTCTTTCTCTTTTGTGGTGAGAACACTTAAAACTACCCTTTTAGCAAATTCCAATTGCACAATACAATATTGTCAACTGTAGTCACATAGTTGTACATTAGATCTCTAGAACTTATTCATCCTGTGTAACTGAAATTTTGTACCCTTTGACAAACATCTCCCCATTTCTCCTTCCCCCATCTCCTGTAAACCACCATTCTACTCTCTGTTTTGATGCGTTTTACAATTTTGTATTCCACATATAAGTGAGATCATGCAATATTTGTCTTTCTGCATCTGCTTATTTCACTTAGCACAATGTCCTCCAGGTTCACACATGTTGTTGCAAATGGCAGGATTTGAAAACCAATGCCTTTCTTATATTCTCAATCTATTATTCAAATAAGCTTAGGTGGTTATCTTTCTCATAGCAGTATCTTACAAAATCTAATCTGATTTTAATTTTTTTAAGGAAGCATTCATTATTGAAGAATGCAAATGGCATCACTTCCACAGTGTTTCAGTTACAGTTATAATATGGGAAAGTGGAAAGTAAAATCCTAATTGGTTTAGGCCATCTTTTGAGAATAAATTGTATCAGATCTAGGGTGGTCCACATTAACCAAACTGAATAATTACACCAATAATTATAAAATGTTGTCCGTAAATAATATTTAGAAACAAGTATTTCTAAATTATAGAGAGCTACAGTACAATTTTGTTCAAAGATAATGATTTGGCATCTTGTTGACCCTTGACCGGCTCTGACCTTGATTGCATCTTAAACCAAAAGTTTGCTTTATAGAGCTCTTTACAGAAATTTTTGGTAAGCTAGCAGAGCAACTATTTATGAGGCAGATGATTCACACAATAAGTATGTACTGAACTCTTTTGTTCATGAATGGTAGTAGGTGAAGCACTAAATATGTAGTAGGAGAGATTTTTTTCCTTCCCTTATGGAGTTTCCACTTTAATGTGGATGTCAGTCTTCAAACAAATACTATCTCAAATAAGACATCACATTTTGTAATGATATATATACACATATATATACTAAAACTGGAAAATATAAGAGAGAATATAACAGAAACATTGATGTAGACTTCCAGTCTGAGGGAGTAAACCAAACTAAAGCCTGATGCATGCATTGACTGTGGACAGCCCAAGTTTAGCCAAGAGCATTTCAGGTAGAGAAAATGTCATACATGAGTTTCCAAAGGCAGGAAAGAGCTATGCCTACTTCAAATGTCCAAGAGAAGAGAAGGGTCAGTAAATAGAAATGTGAGGGGGATGAGGCTACTATGCAGAAGCTAGAGCATGCCTAGTATTACAGGGTCTATTTCCCAAGTATAATGCAGTCTAAGGGAGGATTATGAGAAGAGACAAAGTGGGGCTGGATTAAAATTCTGCATTTGTACCCTGTCCAGTTAAATTAGCTGCAACAAGTTTCACCACTTTTTCTGTGTCCTATGAAGAGCAAATCTAAGATACATTAAAAAGGAAGAGAAATACAGTCTACAACTGTCTTTTGGGTTATTAAGAGCTATGACAGAGTTGGTGAACATCCATTTTTGACCTAGAGGTGGAGGGTGAGTAGAAATTTTGCATCTGAGCTGCAGTTTTTATGTTATAGTAGTTTTTCAGAAGAATTTGTATTTGTGTGGCAACACATTATATTACAGCTTCAGGGTAGGTAACTTAGATGTGCATTTTGATTAAAAATTAAGCCTATGAACTGGCATTTTACACTATAATTCTTAAAGTTAGAATAAAGAATATTTTCCAATAGTCTCTTGTTGCTATGGGGAAAAAATCTGCAATTTTATAAATAAACAACAACCTGGAAGCTTATTCTTCTAAACAGATTGAAGACAGATGCCAACATGTCAGTGAAAGCTGAGACAAATCCAGCATCATTCTGTACATCAAATGTTTACATAGACGCTGTTTAAATGGGATACTTGTTATATTAAGAGAAGGTACAACAGCATCTCAGTCTACAGCAAGCAATAGAAAACTCAAGAATTTTCTACTGAAGTGTTTTATCTTGAATGAGATGATGGTCTTTTGATTACCTAATAGTCATAGGAGTACTTGTCCAGAAAGTTTAGTTTCTACAAGATATGTTTGCTGTAAGACATATTGTTTCAAATTTAGTGTAAAGAGAATCATGTCTCAGTGTTTTATTTTACTTACGTATTTTAAATTTTATTTAAAACTTATTTATTTCTAGAGACGGTTTCACTCTGCTGTCCAGGCTGGAGTGCAGTGGTACAATCATAGCTCGCTGTAGTCTTGAACTCCTTGGCTCAAGTGATCCTCTCACTTCACCCTCCCAAGTAGCCTGGACTATAGGCATGTGTCACCATGCCTGGCAGATTTTTTAACTTTTTTTATAGAGACATGGTCTTTCTATGTTTCCCAGGCTGGTCTCACACTCCTGGCCTCAAGTGATCCTCTTGTCTCAGCCTTCCAAAGTGCTGGGATTACAGGCATGAGCCGCTGGGCTCAGACTACGTCTATCTTTAAAAATTATCCTTTTTCTTGGACTCGGGAAGGGGAACATCACATACTGGGGCCTATCATGGGGAGGGGGGAGGGGGGAGGGATTGCATTGGGGAGTTATACCTGATATAAATGATGAATTGATGGGTGCTGATGAGTTGATGGGTGCAGCACACCAACATGGCACAGATATACATATGTAACAAACCTGCACGTTATGCATATGTACCCTAGAACTTAAAGTATAATAATAAAAAAAATTATCCTTTTTATTAGCATCATTTCAATACATTTCTGATATCAAAAGAACCATAGCTTGTATATATTTGAGACACATATTTATTTAAATTCATTTTTCTCTACAAAATACCATTATCTCTTACTAAATTTCACTTTAGTCTTTATATTTTAAAATTATTTGAGAGGGCTTGAGCATTTTTCCAACTTACAAATTAGCCATCAGCATTAAAAATTAATCTTAACAGAGAAAAATTTATCTCAACAAATTAATCACTGTCATTCTTCCATGTCCAGTTTCTGTTCACAAGTAATTTTTAACTTATAAAAATATTTAGTCTCTCTTTTGTGTGGCTTAATGAAATAGTTTTCATTTTGAATTCAAACTGAAGTTGAAGTCCTGACATTCTCCTTAACTGTATGTGTGGTTGTCAATACGTTATTAAATCATTCTGAGGTATAAGTTTTTTTACCATTAAGATGGTAATAATAACCGAACTCAAAAAGTAGTTGAGGGAACCAAACAGCCTAGCAACAACCTGGCCCATTATAAGCACAATAAATTATAGCTATTATCATTAATAATAATTGGGACATCTGCATCTTAAACTCCCTGTAATTTTATGGACACTATGGTTGTTTGAAAATCACTGTTCTAGAGCTATCATATGACTTCAATGACAGTTTAAAAAACCATTTAACTTTACTGAGAATACAAAGAAAGTGGATCTCACAAACATTGATTGTAAGAGTGTAAAACGGTATAGCAACTCTGGAAAACAATTTAGCAGTTTCTTCAAAAATTAACATACACAATCTGCAAATACACTCCTAAGTACCTATTCTAGAAAAATGAAAATTTATGTTCACAAAATCTCTGCACTATTTAAAAAAATTTTTTAAAGTATTTAACTATGTGATCACAGTGTTTATAGCTTCAGTTTTCTTTGTATTGGTGATAACTTTTGTAGCATGGGAAATACATTGATTTTTTTAATGCTATAAACATTACTTTGCAGTTGCCTATAGATACCAGATGATAATACAAACTGAGAAAAATTCTTTATTAAATCATACATTGAAGTGAAAAAATATACTGTTCTAATAAATTATTTATCAATGCAGAGTTTATTACTTTATGTTCCTTTTTTTGTTCTCTGATATGATGAAATTTTCCATAGAATAATCATCATTTTGTTTAAAAAAAAAAACCTTCCTTAGTGGACTTTAAATATAAAAAGATGTTGACTATAAAATGTGGTCCCAATGTATGCAGTGAATTATTTTTCAACTGTAATTCACAATGATGACTGGCATCTCATCCTGTAAAATATTTCATAAAGAATCTTTCCAAAAATTTTTTATAGCTCCTGTTTACGTGAACATTTGACCCCCAAAATGTGTCAAGCTAAGCTAAATTGGATGTGAGTACCTGCTCCATTTTTCATTTTTATAAATTACTATTTGGACTAATTTTAGTAACCCTTAGAAATCTTTGCTTTTTGTTTTACTTTTTTTTTTTTTTTTTTTTTTTTTTTTTTGAGAGGGAGTTTCACTTTTGTTGCCCAGGCTGGAGTGTGCAATGGCGCGATCTCGGCTCACTGCAACCTCTGCCTCCCGGGTTCAAGCTATTCTCTTGTCTCAGTCTCCTGAGTAGCTGGGATTAGAGACATGTGCCACCACATCCAGCTAATTTTGTATTTTTAGTAGAGAGAGGGTTTCTCCATGTTGGTCAGGCTGGTCTCAAACTCTCGACCTCAGGGGATCTGCCCACCTTGGCCTCCCAAAGTGCTGGGATTACAGGCATGAGCCACCATGCCTGGACTACATTTTTAATAATTCAAATATTAAAACTCTGAATTTGATATAAGTACACTGAAAAATTTACATTGTTTTGAATATTATTTTTAAAGAATGCTAGAAAACTTAATGAAATATTTGAATTAAACAGCATGGAGGGGGGTGGGAGGGAACTTGTAATTAAGAGTTTGGACTTTGAAGGAAACCCATTGAGGCTGAGCCTTGATTCAGCCAGTTGTCACTGTGTGGCTCATTCACTTGACTTCAGTTCTCAGAGGCTCAGAAATGGAAGACGTTTTATATTATATTGTTGCTCTCATTATTCTTGGTTGTGATTGAAGCTCAGGAACAGAGTCGAATTAACCACACTCTCCAGTTAACAACACTGTATCACCGCATGGTGCAAGATCTTGTTATTGTTTCTTGGTTTAGTTATTCCATTTTATTTGCCACTCCCATTTTCCTCTCTACCTCAGAGGTGATTGTTTTGCTTAATGTTTATCCTCTTGCAAATGCATATTCTTATAAAATATCTTTATAGAATATTTGTTAGATATTTTATTAAACTTTATAAAATTTTAAGTGCATGTAGATAGTATTTTGCTATGATTCTCATCATGTTTTTAAATGTATTCACTCAGCCTCTTGTATACGTAGCTACATGTACTTTGAGTCTTGGCTTCTAATTGCTGCAGAGAGTCTTACGTCACCACCTCATTTTGTCTTTCCACTCCTCCAATGACAGTCACCCAAATTGCTGCTACCACGCATAACACTGCAAATAACATACTACATATTCTTTTATAAACCTATGTGGAAATTTACCACTAGCAGAATATGAGGTGACACGATTGGCATTATTTACTTTCCTTTTTTTTTTTTTTTTTTTTTTGCCAGTTTAATTCATGCTCTTTCAAATACCAGCTCTTGATATTTTCTCCATGAAATTTTCCCTTATCTACTACATATCCCTTTTACCTTTCTTTCTCTAAAAGCAATTTTTTTGTGTGATAGCATATGGCAAATCAGATACAGTCTCTTGCTATGATTTAAATGTTTGAACTATGACTATAAATTTTCTCACTAAAAGTTGTGTGACTTTGAGAAAATTACCTCTCTGTTTCTTAGTTTTCTTAGAGAAATAGGAGTGTTTATTTCAGGACCATCATAAGAATTTTAAACAATTTAATGTGCATGAAGCTTGGCTGATTTCATAGCAACAAAATTTTATTAATGTTGTAGTGTTGGTGGTCTTGATGTTGAATGATATTGCTAAGGATTATGATGATGATGCTGATGTTGATAATGACAAATAGGTAATTATCCATGTCTACTCTATGTCCATTTAGCTATATTTATATCCATACCTATCATAGTGTGGTTTCCTGAGAAGCAAACTGAGAGGAATACTGAAATGCAAGTAATTATTTTAGAATGTCATCTTTGGAAATAATATTAGAGAAGTGAGAAGAATGACAGCAAGGACAGACAGTTTATTTTTAAGAAAGTTACTATTTTGTGTAAATGGAACTGAATCTTATCAGAGAAATTCGGGATCCAGTATAAAACAGGTACCTTAGAGTTAACTGAGGGGTGAGGAGATAAGTATTGATATTTCAGCTCCCACCAGTCTGTAGCTAAAGGCTGTTTCTGGGGAAACAGAGGTGCAGCTTGCCCCACAGGCAATAAAGTAGCCAGATGGCCAGAGAAAGTCTTCAGACAAAGAATAGAAGTCTTGATAGGTGATAACTGGCAGATATGCAGTGAACTGATCAAGGTGAGGGGGATTCTGGTGAGTTCCTGACAGTATCTGCTCCATATATCCTATATTATTCTGTCTGTGTTGGGAAATTTAACAGCTACTTGTTGAATTAACACATATGTTATTTAGGCTTGCACACTGAACCATAGCCCTCTTTTATCATAGAAGTATAGTGCTTCAGTTTTAATATAATTTGACATCTTTTTTTTTAGATGATGCAATTTTTTTCAAATACTCCATCCATTTCATTTATATCTGTTGCATTACTCAATCAACAAATAATTTCTCATTACTTGATAGTACAGAGAATAAAGTAGAGAAATGTGCTTTCCAAACAAAAAGCATTTACAACGTTCAAGAGGAAATAGGTAAATCAATAGAAGTTGACAGGTCTCACAAACATTAATGTGTTTAGGACCCAAATGATATAATACTCCATGGTGAAAATTAATGAATTTTCAACCCATCTGTTAGATTTCGTGTGTTAAGGACATAGTAAGGTTATAGAATTCCCAGAGCTAGGGCTAGAACCTCTTACTGAAAAAGCCAGTCTGCAAAAGTCACATTTTATTCTTTTGAAAAACTAAACGGTCAATAACATAAAATTTAATACCAATGACTCTCATTTGAAAAACAAATATTTTATAATTAAAGTACTTACTTAAAAGGCTAAATGTATAATTTTATTAAAAAACAATAATTCAAACTTAATGTTAGACTATTTGATTAATGAGTAAAGAAAAGCTTATGTGAAACATAAGCCAGAATCTCGTATATAAGAAAATAATATACAGAAATTGTCAATTTTCTCATGTTTATCAATTATCTATCTCTTTGTGAAGTTTAAAAAGTGAGGCAGGTAGAATGAAGAAAATTGTAATATGGTTGAATCATGATTCTTGGAATGAGGAGGAGAGAGGAGAGGGTACAATTAATGTAAAAAAATAGTGTCTCTCCCTTCCCTTTCATTTTCTTGTATGTATAGTGACCAGCTTAAAGTGTGACTAACAGGAGGAAACTTGAGATTAATTTACACAGAATACAATGGTGTCATTCAAATCTCCATTGTGTCTCCTAAAACAATTACACGTTGAAATAAAATCTGATCATCTAGCGAAAACTGTTGAAAGTCAGGTACAGTCCAAAAACTTTAAAAATCAAACTAATGTAAAAAGGTGAGAAAACAGAATTCCCTAAATTTCTATGTGGAAAACTGTTAATTACATAAATGTCTCTTGTCATGTTTGTTAAATGTTCAGTTTGGCATTGCGCATGAGAAAGCAAGGAGATGTTTGATAAATTACTATAGAAAACATAATGGATCATACTGTGATTTAACTGGAATTTATTGTGCTTTCAGTGACAACCCAGTATTCATATTTTCATTTGTAGGCATGATTAGGACATACGTTTTTTAAGCCTTTCATTTTCTATGAAAGAAAAAGGCAAGACACAGAATTCAAAGAAGCCTTATTATTCCTGGAATGCTTGGCCTGATAAGATGAATAGAATGTGTCTTTTGATTTTTCAACAGTGTTATTCTAAAATTCTCATGTAGGTCATTACTTATTCTAGAGTTGGATCAATCAAAGGGAGGTGAATCAGCAAGGCACAAAAGAGGAAGCCACCTTGAAATGGATTAAGTGAAATAACTGTGTGAACATATGGCCTAGAAATTAAATTGATTCAGCTAAACAAGTTATATTAAATAAATTAGGCATCTGGTCAGGTGATCACATTTTAAAGCAATTATGTAATTTGAGACTCTCAGAAAGAGAGGGGCCTATAAGCCTATGGTTTACAGAGATAGAGAGAGAATACAAGATGAAATTCAACTTGTTAGTGATCTTTTAAGTCTGCCCTTTTACAAAACATGTATGTAAGGATAAGGCACTTAAGGAAAGATACTAGGTTTTCTAAATGAAATTTGTCAAACGTCCAAGTTGTCAGTAATTTATTCATTTATTTACTCACTTAAAAATTTTATTGAGCACCAACTCTCTTTAAGTTCATTATAAAATTTCCTACTTTTCAAATTTCCTATTCTATAGTGGTGGATCAAAATATTGTGTGAACTTATGCTGCATTTAGAGCAGAAAAATAGGTGCTCTTTTAATCAATAAACTTTTATTAGCAAAATACTCTTTGACATAAAGATATATTTTCTTGGACACTGTCTTGTTTGAGCTTAATGTAAAGCATCCATTTAGATATTGCCCCTCTTCTCTTTACTCATTGTTTCCAAATATATAGGAATATAAAAATCGCAAGGCAGTAACTGTCAGGGGACTTGCAATAACTAGGAAATGCATAGCCTACAAATGACTACTTTGATTTATTTTTTGAAAATTAATGATATAGTAAGATTTTTAAATAGTTGGTGTAAAAACAAGTAACTTTAAAAATATTTTTGGACCAGGCACATTGGCTCATGCTTGTAATCCCGGCAATTTGGAAGGCCGAGGTTCGTGGATTACTTGAGGCCAGGACTTCCAGACCAGCGTGGTCAACATGGTGAAACCCCATCTCCTAAAAATTAGCCGGGCACAGTGGCCCACACCTGTAATCCCAGTTACTCTGGAGTCTGAGGCAGGAGAATCCCTTGAACCCGGGAGGTAGAGGAGGCAGTGAGTTGAGATCACACCACTGCACTCCAGCCTGGGCAATAGAGTGAGACCCTGTCTCAAAAACATAAATAAAAAATAAGATAAAAATATTTTTGGTTTAATTATGCAAGAATCTCATGAAAATAGATAATCTTTTGTATTTTACATTATATGAATCACTAGTATTGTACACTTTTGTTATTTTAAAGTTGTTAAACATAGAGATTATAACTATACCAGTATAAGAACTTTAATCTCTCGATCAAAAGCTCTTCTAATTAATGAGATGTCCTATTAGATTTAATGTATGTAGCCTGGACATGCTGCCTTTATCATGAAATAAAAAATGCAGTCATAAAACTTTTTTCAAAGTTTATTCATTATAAAACACATGGGTACTTCTTGGTAATAATAAATTCCCATGGTTACAATGGAAATGAGGCAAACAGTATGAAGTTTTTATAACTGTAATAGGCAGTCCAGTTGGTTTGGTTTATAGAAAATTAATTCATAGCTAAGAAATCAAAGGACTTTAACCTTACTGGGCAATGACAAGTGTAAGCATTTTGTAAAGAGCTTCATATTTTACAGAATGTCCTCTCATATATATTCTCATTGAGCCTTAGAACAACCAGATGATGAAACTATGATATTCGACACACAGATGAAAATCTTGAAGCTAAGAAATCTTTAATTTTCCCAAGTATGAACAAATGCATAGAACAGGCAGGCAGAATAGAAATAAAGATGCCTTATCAATACTTTCTGGCATGCTACAAAAATCCACACATTAATCATAAAAAATTGGGGAGGGCTTTGTGGGTAACAAAGTCTTTGTCTTTGTGGGTAACATAGAAAAATGAGTATGAATAAAATTTGTGAATCAGTAGCAAAGTTAAGACTTTATCTCAATATATAATGAAGCTTCTGTTGTATTATTTCTCTAGAACATATTCACAACTTCAGTAGAATTGCTTGGGGAGATTGGGTGATATCAAGAGTACAAATTGAAAGAGAGGAGAGTTAGAGTAAGAGGGGAGGCTACAGAGAAGATCTAAACTAACACCACATCATATAGGGTAATTGGAGGTACAGAGTTTGGATTTTACTGAGGGTGCTGAAAAAAATGAAAATATTTAGCTAAGAGTTCTAGCATGATCAGATTTTTAACTTGGCTGGCCACAGTTTGAAGAATGTAATGGAAAGAGTATGAGGGAAATCAGAAAAAGGCCATTTGAGAGGCTATCATTGTATATTCTAGATAGAAGTGATAGAATCTAGAATAGAGGAATAGCAATGGGAAGAAAAGTGAATTAGTTTCTGAGATATTCATGAGAATTTAGTGGTTGAATGAATATATTAGTTGGAACCATATGAAATTGCTAATACTAAAATGTTAAATGATAATTTATATTGTTGGAACCATATGAAATTGCTAATACTGAAATGAAAAATGATAACTTGTATTGTTTAGAAGTTAAGCATGAAAGAGATGTACAAGATTCTCAGGTTTCTGGTTTGAGTGAGTGGTTATTAGAATCATTCATTATGATCACAAATACAGGGGACGGAAGAAGTAATTATCTGTTTTCTGGAACTATATAATTCTAAGTGTTTTTGAGAAATTAAGATGCAATATTCACTCAGAGTAATTAGATGAGTAGCTAGGGGACTGATAAGAGTAACTACATCAGGAAAATCATGAGTTGAGTGACAGTTGGGTGAAGGGAACATGTATAAATTAAGAAGAAAAAAAGAATGAGAAAAAAATGATCATTTAGAAGAAGAGAGAAAGGATGACTGAAACAGACTGAGAAGAAGTAATCAAGGACATAGAATTTTTTTTTTTTATGGTAATTGGTGCCAAGGAAAGGGGGTCACAAAAAGGAGTGGTCCTTTTATTCTACATCTTGCCGGAGATTGTACCTAGACAAGAAAAAGAAAAGGCAGTTTTATTTTCCCCAAGACGGCAGATTAGAGGCTTTTAGCATGTCTCGGCCAATTGGGAATAGCAAGATATTACATAAAGATCAACATTACGGGCTTTAATTCAAGAAGAAAAATGGGAATCCACTGGAATCATGAAGGATACTCCAGAACCCAGAGAGAAGAACGCTTGCAAACAGCCTCTATGGTGGCATTCTGCTAATAAAAGTGAGTGAAGCCCCAGTACATGAGAGAGGCAGAGCACCTCACTCTGTGATTTACCTTTCCCATGGAGATCTCAGCAATCCAGGCTGAGACAGAAAGAGAACACTTTGTTTCTTTCAAGCCCTGGAGCTAACTTGGGGAGAGGCTTGGAGATGTTGGGAGGGAAAGACACTGGGAAATGCTGCAGATGCTCCCCAAGATCCAGGACTCAGAGCAGGACGTCATTATTAATCTGGGCACCTAGAAAGCCAGCAGTGTGGCCATGCAGGCATTTTAGTCTCAGACCAGAGAGATTGAAGCACCTGCTCTGGAGTGAGTTGGGGGCCTCCACGGCCAGAACTATGGAAAGCGCCTCAGCAGTAGGTGCTGGAATTGTGCTCTCCACCATTGCAAGCCTTGGGTGAGAGGAGAGCTGCTACAGCTGCAGTTTCTTTTAGGTGGCAAGACTTAAGGGATAGGGCCAGTTTGGCAACCTGCAACTGATTCTGTGTGTGCCATTGCTGGGTGCCCCAGCCCGCTCCCCTAATATATAGTGCTGTGGGGCCCTGTCCACCCTATCCCCAGGCAGATTTCTAGGCATTTGGAGCACCTGTTCTCCTGCTATGCTGGTAGGAATACACAAAGCACGGCCATGCTAGAAACAGTTTGGTAATTTCTTGTAAAGATAAGCATACAGTTAGTATATGACCCAGCTATCCTACCTCTAGGAATTTACCTACAAAATATAAAACCTTATGCTTACATAAACATCTATATCCCAAAGTTTATACAGGATTTATTATTAATTATAAAAACTAGAACCAATCCAAATATCCTTAAATCAGTGAATGGTTAAACTGAGATATATCCATACAGTGCAATACTACTTAGCAATAAAAGGAATGAATGACTGAAACACAAAACAACATTGTGATGAAGTGCACAACAAATGCGCAATGCTATTTGAAAGAAGCTAGGTCAAAAGGGTTCCATACTCTATGACTCTACTTTTATGACATGTTGGAAAAGGCAACATTATAAGGTCAGCAAACAGATCGGTAGTGGTCAGAGGATTGACTGGGGGAGAGGTTGGTTACCATGGGCACAAGAAAATGTTAAGGGATGATGGAATTATTATGTATCTTGATTTTATTGGTTCTACAATTGTACACATAATGTCAAAACTATTATGACTGTATACTAAGAGGATCAATTTTCATGTATGTAAATTATCCTTTAATAAAAAATAAGAAAAATTGGTTAAATAATTTAAAACACTTCCAAGACACCATGCAAGAAAAGAACCATCTATTGGAGTTAGGAGCAAGAGTGCCATTGTTTAGAAAACCTTTAAAGTGCTTGGAAGGTATCAAAAGCTAATGTCAGCGTACTGTTGTTCAAGAAGCCAAGCAATTACATCCAACAAAGGAGGAACAGCCAGTATATTTGGCAATTTCCTCAAGACACTTGAATAAAAACAGGAAGAGAAAGGAGATACTATGTTGAATGTGAATATAAAATTGGGTGAGAATAGTTAAAAAAATAAAAAAGAAAGAAAGACACTTGGCTATGGGGAAAAGACAATAGAGAAGGAGGTTGAAGATACCAGAAAAAAAGAAGGAAAGTTAACAGTGCGGGCGCCTTGAGGAGGCAGGGGCATGGCTTGAAGCACAGGAGAAGCAGTGAACAGGACAAGAAAGGACAGCACTTGGAAATGGAGAGAGATGCGTGTGAATGTGTAACATTTGGAACTAGGGTGGCAGAAAGCTGAGGGAGTTTCTAACCTATGCCTGCTATATTGCTCTGTGAAGGAAAAAGGAAACTGAAAGATAACTCAGCAGCATTGCAGGCCCCCTTGAAGCTGGGGAAAATACATCTGATATCACTTATGGAGAGAGAGAGAGAGAGAGTCTGTGTGTTTTCCTAAGAGCATTGAGCAACCCGAATGTAGCTGTAAAGATGAAGGGTTGAACTCATCCCAGGTCCCAGTTTTTTTGAGGATGGTGAACTGGAAAAATAAATGAGGCACTGACATAGAGAATATTTCCAAAACATTTGTAGTTTAGATTAAGCTATTTAAGGAAGTCACTAAAGGCCTGGAGAAAAAGAGACAACAAAGGACTGGTGGTCTTAATGAATTTGAACCATTGTGGAAGGTGTAACAAAGCAAAAAGCAAAACAAAACCAAAGCAAAAACATGTTGATATGTAAGCTATCATCACAGAATGAGATTTGGCGGCCTGTAGATTTCAGTAATGGAATGAGTAAGAATAAAATTCATGGTCTGACCCTGGGCTGGGAAACTAATATAGAAAAGTGGTTCTATTGCAGGATATAAAAAGATACTGAGGCCGGGCGCGGTGGCTCAAGCCTGTAATCCCAGCACTTTGGGAGGCCGAGACGGGCGGATCACGAGGTCAGGAGATCGAGACCATCCTGGCTAACATGGTGAAACCCCGTCTCTACTAAAAAATACAAAAAACTAGCTGGGCAAGGTGGCGGGCGCCTGTAGTCCCAGCTACTTGGGAGGCTGAGGCAGGAGAATGGTGTAAACCCGGGAGGTGGAGCTTGCAGTGAGCTGAGATCCGGCCACTGCGCTCCAGCCCGGGCGACAGAGCGAGACTCCGTCTCAAAAAAAAAAAAAAAAAAAAAAAAAAAAAAAAAGATACTGAGTTTATTTTCCATAGTCATATTATAAACACTGAGAATGCTGGGGTGATTTCAAAATAAAAAAGAAACTTTGAAACAAGTACCAAAATATTAATCGAATGAACAAGAATGCCTGTAAAACTGACAGGTAAGAAAGGGTGTGCAGAGAAGTAGACTACAGGTATTATGGCTGTGAAAGGAGCAGGAGCTTCTGTGAGGACGCAGAAATAAAGGTCTTGAAGTGGTTCTGGTGAGTCAGGAGGGAGGATGTGGAAGCCATTACCTGCTCCTTAGCTATGTAGGCCATGCAAAAAGGCACGTTTCTTTTGAGAGACAGAAAATATGCTTTAGACTGGGTGCGCTGGCTCACGCCTGTAATTCTAGCATTTTGGGAGGCTGAGGTGGGAGGATCACGAGGTCAGGAGATCAAGACCATCCTGGCTAACATGATGAAACCCCGTCTCTACTAAAAATACAAAAAAATTAGCCGAGCGTGGTGGCGGGTGCCTGTAGTCCCAGCTACTCAGGAGGCTGAGGTAGGAGAATCACTTGAACCCGGGAGGTGGAGGTTGCAGTGAGCTGAGATCACCCTGGGCGACAGAGCGAGACGCCATCTCAAAAAAAAAAAAAAAAAAAACAAAAAAGAAAAGAAAAGAAAATACGCTCTGAGGAGTCAGGATTCAGTTAAGGTAAGGAACATATACTCTCTAGATAAAGTTGATATCTTGTGAAAAAAATTCTTTCCAGAATTCTTTTTAAGTATTTTTCTAAGTATTTTTTCGAAGTATTCCAGAAAAGGATACTTAGTTTGCATATGTGTGTGTTTGGGGATAGAGGTTAGCACTGATACTTTGCAGAAGAATAGTGGAAAGCTGAGTTAAGAGAAGGATGGGGATGAAACTCTATGGAAGAATGATCACCAGTGGGACTTACTGGGCAGTAACCAAGAATGATAGGTGTAGGAGGCATGTTCTTTATGTTATTTCATAATGACACTGCTAATGTGAAAGTAAAAGAAGTGACTGTCCTGGGGTTTTACAGAAAAGCAAATTGGTCTAGAGTAGATTGTACAGTATTGAACAGGGGAAATATATGGTATATCCGCTGCTTCTTCCCACTGCTGAGCCTGGGGCAAGTGTGACTGATGATGGGACTCTCTCTGCTGGTACCTCGCCATAGTTTCCATAATTTTTCCTATTGAATTTCCTTTTTCTTTTTCTTTTGAGACAGAGTCTCACTCTGTTGCCCAGGCTGGAGTACAGTGGCGTGATCTTGGCTCACTGCAACCTCTGCCCTTCCTAGGTTCAAGTGATTCTCCTGCCTCAGACTCCCATGTAGCTTCGACTACAGGCAAGTGCCACCACGCCCAGCATTTCACCTTTACCTTAAATATTCTTCCTCTCCTACAAAAGGTTTCTATTCTTCCTCTCCTACAAAAGGTTTCTATTCTCTACTTTTACCCACTTCTGTCAGAAATATAGGATCTGCACAGATTTGAAGGAGGCCCTTAAAGTCCCTCTGAACTGTACAGAGGGAAGATTTTTTTTTTAGAAGAAACTATAGATGGTTGTCTCCCAAAATTAATATTCTTGCTCAGTTTTATAGAGAAAAAAAAAATTCACATTATATCTTTCTCTCTCTCTCTCTCTGTCTCTCTCTCTCTCTCTTTTATTTGAGACAGAGTCTTGCTGTATCACCCAGGCTGGAGTGCAGTGGCATGATCTCAGCTCACTGCAACCTCCACCTCCCAGGTTCAAGCAATTCTCCTGCTCGAACTCCTTACCTTATGATCGGCCCACCTTGGCCTCCCAAAGTGCTGGGATTACAGGCATGAGCCACCACGCCCGGCCTGTATCTTACTGTCTATGAGAGTGCTCAGGACAAAGCAAGCAAAGTCCTTTGCTTTGGTGAAATCACATCCGGAACATAGTTTTCTATTTAATTACATTCCACAAAGAACACTTATAAAATTGAGTCCATCCATGTTATTGTAGTGCTTAATAGTTTAGTTGATGGAGTCAGACTACCAATTTTTACCTCATACTGGCTATGTAACTTGGATTAAGTTACAAAACATTCTTTGTTTATTTCCACATCTGTTATCTAAAATAATGTGTGAGAGAAGGATGGCAATGGCACCGAACCTCATAGGGTCAGTGTGATCATTAAGTGAGAAAATATGTGTGTAGTTCATTCCCTGGTTCAGCAATAGTGATAAGATGTCAATGGGGAGGAGGATGGAAACTAGTTTCACTTAAGGGACAAAGAGGCTTATGATTCACCTAGAAAAGAGATGATTTAGGAGAAGGACTGTTTTAGCATTTATATGGAATAAAAAGCTGAATCAAGTTACATAGAGCTGTATGTTGGCTCTCCTTAAAGAAAAATACCAAATAACTAGAGCCAATAAAATTGGATGCCTTGCCTCTGAATTGATGAGAGTTACTTGATGAACCATGAAGAGAAGAGGCCGAATGAACCATCATCATAAATATTGTGACCTGAGTTTCTACATTACATAAGAGGTTCAGCTGGAAGATGTCTAAAGTTTCATTACTCTAATTTTGTATTTATTTTGCCCTAAGACTTATTATTTGGCAAGATTGTTTAACACTGATGGATCTGCTTAGAAATGAAAAAGAAAAGATGGAATTAATAAGTAATTGGTTATTTGGTTAGGATCGAATTTAGGAGTCAAAATTTAAAGATTGTATTAAATGGTAAGTATAGTTTTTCAAATTAAATACAGTAATTGAAATCATACTATAGAGAGTTGAGAAGGAGTGGAAGGGTACTACATTTTAAGCCTCAAATATATATCATATATTTGATGTAGCTTTGAATCACTGTGATATTTTACATTATTGGCACTTTGGGGGGTTGGGGCAGGTGGATCCCCTGAAGTCAAGAGTTTGAGACCAGCCTGGCCAACATGGCAAAACCCTGTCTCTACTAAAAAAAAAAAAAAAAATTAGCCAGGCGTGGTGGTGGGGGCCTGTAATCCCACCTTCTTGGAAGCCTGAGGTAGGAGAATTGCTTGAACATGGGAGGCAGAGGTTGCAGTGAACTGAGATTGCACCACTGCACTCCAGCCTGAGCAATAGAGTGAGACTCCATCTCAAAAAAAAAAAAAAAAAAAAAAAATTACATTATTGACATTTTAAATGTTAAAATTAGTCTCAGAAAAATACCTAGATCTGTGCCAAAATGTATTCTTTTTACTAGGATTGCACACTCGTTCATGAACACACACACACCATTTGTTTATATATATAATAATGCAACAGTAGTTTCCAAAGACTGACTGCATAAATTATTATCTTTACATATATTAATAGCATATAATTTATAATATATGTACATAGAAATGAAACATGAAATAGAATCTACTCAGCCTTTTAAAGTACCCTCGTGTTAAAGGTTAGCATGATAAACTATGGTAAGAGTTTATAAAAAGGAAAACTACCATGTTATAGAACTCTGTAAGTACTGACTTTCTATATGGCATAGAATTCTTTTACTTTTGCTGATTTTTCAAGAAATTACTTAATTTTTTTAAGAAAAAACTTTGTCTTTCTTTCATCTCTATGAATAGTGGAAATATTGATAACTGCATCCAATTTATTGGGAAACTATAACTGAATATATCCACATATTGGAAAGGAGATTGAAATAAATATTTTCAAAATAAAACAATTTTCTTTAACTCTAACCACACTGATACTTTTCATATGAAGAAAATACATAAATACATAAATTCAATTTTATTTTCTATCACCTCTTTTACTCTCTGTCAAAACAAATATTTTTTTAAAAACTCAAATGGATTTGCAGAATGAGAAAAAAAACTTGAGATACAGATTTAATAAAGTAATCTATTAAAATAGTTATAATTGACAGCTAAGGTTAGGATAACAACTTATATATAATATTTTATTGTCAACTAGGAGCTGAAACAATAGTAGCTAATTCATCCTTAAAAATCTACTTCCTAAAACATATTAAAACAGGATATACATATAAAACATACATTTAGCATTTCTACAGTTATCTAATTCTAAATGATGAATGAGATTTAGATGCAAAGTATGAAAAGACTAAAGCCATTTCCATATTTACAAAGTAATGTGTCCCAGAAAACCCAAATGACATTGCCTTTGAAGACTTGGTAATTAAGAATTTAGAAACTCAAATAATAATTTTAGTCAATTGTGGCCTACATGTTGGATTTGTCTTTATTCACTGTGATATGTAAATAAGATATCTAACTACAGACAGAGATATAAGGTATACATGCTAATATAAATGTACATATTAATATAAGGTGTACCTACACACAAGCACACACATATATACACTATGTACATTATTTTAGTATGTCCATGTGTGCATGCATGTACATATGTTGTGTACTTACGTATGTATATATGGATGTGCCTGTGTGTATATACACATATATATGTATATATGGACAGCCAATTTGAGATGTAATAGAAATCTTGAAAAATAAACTAAAAGTATTGTGCACTTTTTAGTTCTTGGCTTGAGGATTTAGTTTGATGATGGTTTTAGCTTGGCAAGAGCTTTATAATTGTTAATGGAAAGTCTGCCAATTCATTGAAGAATGAACAATAATTTTATCATGTTAGTTCCAACCTAAACATAATTTTTAAAATCATTTTACACAGGTATGAGTCTGCAAAGCTCAAACTGGATTCCCATCAAATGTATTTATAAAGCTTAATTTTTTTGAGCAACCTTCAAATAAACTGTTTTAATGAGAATTGCCTACTCATCCTCTTTTTGAAAGCAATATAATATTGTATCTTGTTTATTAATTTGTTATTTCAATATGATCACATGCAGATTGAATTTTCCCCAACATGTGTGAAAACAAACTAAATGGTGATAATATATCAATAAAAATTCTCACTTTTAATTTATTAATTTATTGTAAATGCTATCCAAGTTCTGATTCTGAGGTACAGCAGAAGTAATTTTCTGTATTAACCTGTGACTCTTCAATTTTTTAATCCCTAAGCTTCCTAGACCATTCAAGATACAAGATTTTTCTTCATTCCCTGCCCACGGGATATGAATAATAAGAGGAATGAGGCCAAATTTTGGCGTTTTTATTTTTATTTTTTGGAGCCATTAAGCAGATTTTTGTTAATGTATTACAAACATAATATTCTTAAAGCCAAGGTTTTCAGTTGTATGAGTCAGTCACTTAAGAGAGAGAGAAGTTTTGTTTTGTTTTATTCATTCCAAAAATGTATCTTTACATAGAAAGAGCAAAAGTTGGCCGGGCGCAGTGGCTCACGCCTGTAATCCCAGCACTTTGGGAGGCTAAGGTGGGCAGATCAGGAGGTCAGGAGACCAAGACCATCCTGGCTAACACGGTGAGAACCCGTCTCTACTAAAAATACAAAAAATTAGCCCGGCGTGGTGGTGGGTTCTTGTAGTCCCAGCTACTCGGGAGGCTGAGGCAGGAGACTGGCTTGAACACGGGAGGCGGAGCTTGCAGTGAGCCGAGATGGCGCCACTGCACTCCAGCCCAGGCGACAAAGCGAGACTCCCTCTCAAAAAGAAAAACAAAAAAAGTAAGAGCAAAAGTTTTGAGAAGTAAAAGTAAAACATTTCTACCAGGGCTCAGCGAACATTTTTAGTAAAAGACCACATATTAAATATTTTGGGTTTTGCAGGCTATACTTTGTTGCAATTTCTCAACTCTCATTGTAGTTGAAAACAACAATAGATCATATGTAAATGAATTAGTGTGGCTGTGTTCCAATAAAAGTTGAATTATGGACACTAAATTTTGAAATTTATGTATTTGTTTCATGCCATGAAATACTTTTATTTTTATTTTATTTTTCTGATCATTAAAAATGTAAGAACCATTCTTTTTATATGTTTAATTTAAGTTCCAGGATGCATGTGCAGGACATGCAGGTTTGTTACACAGGTAAACATGTGCCATGGTGGTTTGCTTCACCTATCAACCCATCACCTAGCTATTAAGCCCCACGTGCATTAGCTGTTTATCCTGAAGCTCTGCCTCCCCCTGCCCTCCCCCAACAGGCGCCAGTATGAGTTGTTCCCCTCCCTGTGTCCATGTGTTCTTGCTCTTCACCTCCCACTTATGAACCAGAACATGAAGTGTTTGGTTTTCTGTTCCTCTGTTGGTTTGCTGAGGGTGATGGCTTCCAGCTCCATTCATGTCCCTGCAAAGGACATGATCTCATTCCCTTTTATGGCTGCATAGTATTCCATGGTGTGTATGTACTATAATTTATTTATCGATTCTTTCATTGATGGGCATTTGGGTTGGTTCCATGTCTTTGCTATTGTGAATAGTGCTTTGATAAACATACACTTGCATGTATCTTTATAATAGAATGATTTATATTCCTCTGGGTATATACCCAGTAATGGGATTGCTGGGTCAGATGGTATTTCTGGTTCTGGTTCTAGATCCTTGAGGAATCACCACACTGTCTTCCACAAAGGTTGAACTAATTTACATTCACACCAACAGTGTAAAAGCAGAACCATTCTTGAAGACCATATGAAAACATGCAGTTAGCTGAATTTGGCCCAAGGACCATAGTTTTCTGACCTTCGATTTTTATTGTAAATCATGAAGAAGAGAGGATGATGTAAATACCAGTATTCTCTCCAAACTAAGTAAAAATTCTGACTTCTAGGTAGTCCACATGCTATTTCTTTAGGAAAATTTCAAGGCATAAGAGGGTTGACTTCAGTAATAAAGTTATGATAGAAACCTCCAAAAATTTTGAGTAGACTGCCAAAGTAGAAGGGATTCTATTTTAGGCATCTCAGGATTCAGACTGAAAAACCCCAATCCTCAGAGAAAAGTCTTAACTATGGGAAGAACAGCTTATACCATCACAAAAAGTGCACAGAAGTGGTTGAAAGCCAGGTGACAGACCCAAAGGAAAGCTAAAGCAAGGACAAGATACACAGAGTGCACAGTCCCCAGGGCTAGACTTCATCAGGGCATGCCCGATTGTAATGGTGGGGACCAGGAGAAAGAAGCTGTATCTTCTCTGGGGCTGTAGAAGCAGAGCAAAAGATTCCCAAGTTAACCTATTCCGCCTTCAGCTTCATGCAAGAATGACAGTGACCATATTTAGAAGGGACCATGGGGAATTCTGAAAAGACTAACTTATGAACTATAAGTCATCAGTTACCTAAGATGGACAAAGTTACCTATCATAAGTTAAAATGTGGACTTTCAAGACATGAGTTTAGTTATAAGAAAATGAATAAAGTTTTCTCCTTACACGGCTGAGCCTGAGGCCTACACGAGGAAAAATTAAAAACGTTTAAGCTTATGTTAAGTAAAGAAATACACTATAATATTTAATGTCAAATATGGATAATCTTGATTATGCTAATCACCATGTGCATTGACTTAAATGTGAAGCATTAACTTCTCATAAAACTTTCCTGAGGAATATGCCAAAAAGATAATGACATGTGAACAAATCTAAAAATAGATTTGTTCTCTGAAAGTGTTGGCTTGATCAGTAAAAAGAGGTATGATCAAATCAACTGTTTCAAATGGAAGGCACCTGTGTTAGGCTGGATTACTCCCCCCTCCACCTCCCCACACCACACTAACGCATGGAATTTGTGAATGCTACTTCATGTGGCAACAAAGGACTTTGCAGATGAGACTCACTAAAGATCTTGAGATAGCGTAAGATTATTCCAAATTATCCAGCTGGGCCCTAAATGCGATCATTAAGTGTCTTCGCATGAGAGAGGCAGAGGGAAATTTGACAACAATCAATCTGACCACGGAGGCAGAGACTGGAGTGATGCAGCCACCAGCCAAGGAATGTTGGCAATCACCAGAAGCCAGAGTAGAAAAGGAAGAAATTATTCCCTAGATGTTCTGGAGACAGCCCTAGCAACCCCTTGATTTCAGCTTACTAAAACTGATTTTTGATAGCTGGAATCTAGAATTTTGAGAGAATAAATATTTGTTGTTCTAAGCCACCAATTTGTGGTTTTGTGTTACGTAAGCCATAAGAAACATAGTGCCCAAGCACTAAGAATTCACAGCTTTACTTGAAGAAATTGTATTCTGTTAATTTTTACATTTTTACTTTGTTTTCTGTCATTACAGAGGAAAGAAGAAAGGGTATTTTCAATGACATTATCCAGGGTTAAGATTCATATGTACGTTATCCCACTTGTAACATTTTCAGCTGTAAGATATATTTTATAGAGTGATTCATTGTAAATTTAGACCACTCCTTAATTAGAAAGTTTCTTTAAATTCAGACCTTAATTTTGCTTTCATGTAATTACCACCAACTAGTTCTAGTTCTGCTCTCTCAAGCAACCAAATGGCTCTAGCCTTTCTATTATGTTAGAATATTTTGAAACCTGAATGGATCTAACCTTCATTTAACATCACAATTTTTAAACATATTTGAAAAAAAATCTATGTTCCTCTCCAGACTCCTCCAGAATACCTTAGCCTAGTCTAGAAATCTTCTCTAAGCAAAATGTATCTAATTCCTATTATTATCTTTGATATAACTTTGATTTCTCTAAACCTCATTCTCTGAAATCCAGAAAAAAGGGAGAAAACTATGAAATTGATGATGACAGTTTATTACTTGTGGGCTTGCCCTATGCTAGGCATTGACCAATGAAGATATCCCTAGTGTTGTGATCCTCATTTTATAAAGGAGAAAATTGAATTTAAGAAAATTCTTCTAATATATTTAGTAAATGTTAAATTCAAACATTGAAACAGTTAAATATTTAACTAAGATGACATTAGAATAATGTGAGTGGAAGAAGAACTTTAGCTCAGAGGAATACTACTTTTCTTTTCTTTTCTTGTTGTGACAGAGTCTCACTCTGTCGCCCAGGCTGGAGTACAGTGGCACCATCTCAGCTCACTGCAACCTATGCCTCCCTGGTTCAAGCGATTCTCATGGCTCAACCTCCCAAATAGCTAGGATTACAGGCATGTGCCACCACGCCCAGCTAATTTTTGTATTTTTTTTTTTAGTAGAGAT
The DNA here is from genome assembly GCF_002776525.5 of Piliocolobus tephrosceles. NCBI lineage: Eukaryota > Metazoa > Chordata > Mammalia > Primates > Cercopithecidae > Piliocolobus > Piliocolobus tephrosceles. The sequence goes on from NC_045437.1 coordinate 125,917,665, forward strand.
GGGATTTTGCCATGTTGGCCAGGCTGGTCTTCAACTCCTGACCTCAGGTGATCTGCCTGCTTTGGCCTCTCAAAGTGCTGGGATAACAGGGATTATAGACCTGAGCCACCACGCCCGGCCAATACCACAAATCTTCATTTCACAGGTTTAACTTCAACCTTTTACACAGCTATAATATATGGCTGGCTTATGTGGAGCTGATGTCCAACTAAAAATGTCATTTTTCTTTTTCTTTTTGACAGAAATACTTGCTAAATCAGGGTCGCTATACTGTGTTTGTGAAAATGCCTTCCTAAAACAATGTATAATATAACTCTGTATTCTATTAAATTTTTAAGTGCCTGGTTCACAGATTGGATTAACCATAATCTTTGGTTCAAAGCACCTTCTCATTATTAGTTAATTTGTTAGCTACTTTTAATAATGTAATACTGAGAAGACTATCTATAACACAAAATAAGGTGTCTGCCATTTCTTTGCCTCCCTTTTAATATAGTTTTATTGCATTTATATGTATTCCTTAAGTCTTCTTGTTTGAATTATATTTCAGGGTTTTTTTTCCTGCCTTGTGTAAAGGGCATCAAGCAATATCTAGTTGTTTGGGACTTTTAGACTTAATATAATATTGTAAAGGTTCACCTCTTGCTGCATTACATTATGGCTTATTTAATTTGTCTGGTGGAAATAATCCATTGTGTAAATGTTACAGTATATTCATCTACACATTGGCAATTGTGCGCATTGAAAATGTGTTCATTTTTTGTATGTTTTTGGTGTTATCATTTTAAAAAATCTTTTTTAGGGTGCCTGAGGTAAAAAGGCTCTTGATTATAATATACAGGTAGTTACATTTTTCCTTTTAAGAACTTTCTCCCTACTCAAGTTGTAAATGATATTATCTGTATTTTAAACTGTGAGTTTAATTTTTTTCCTTAAATTGAACACTCTTGAAAAATAGTGAGATAATTGTTGTTATATGAGTTTTTTTTTTTTTTTTTTTTTTTTTTACATGTATCTAACCATTTTTCCACCTCCGTTGAATGATCATTCCTTTTTGCCCTGATGTGAGATTCACCTTTGTGGGAGATCAAAGTTCCAATTTTGGAGGGATTTCTTTTTGGCTCTTTATTATATTTCACTGGTTTATTGGCTAAACTCTGTCAGTAAAATATTCTCTTAATTACTATAGTTTCATAATAAGTCATATAATTTAGGGAAATTTCATTTTGTAGAAATTACTGGTCTTCACTAATATCCTCTTTTCTTCTCCTTTTGTGTAGACAGAATATTTGACTCCATTGCCCTCTATTATTTGGGCAGAAGCATGTGATAAATTCTAGCAAATCAAATTTTATTGGAAGTCCTATGTGTCATTTACAGACAGAGGCAACAAAATACCCATTCTCTCATTTCTCATTTCCCTTTCATGATGTCCAATTAACTCTGTGTTTCAAATAGAAAATATGGTGGAGGCCTGGACAACCTGGCTCTCTGAATAATTGTATGGTTCATATCTTCCTATGGGACATATAAGGTGAATTAAAAATACATTTTGCATAAAAAAGATATTTATGTTTTAGAGTTGCTGGTACTGCATTTTGTAATGTATTTATATTATAAATTCAAATCCTTAGATAGGCATTTAACTATTTACTAAAAAACAACTTTTTCTTTTTTCTGCTAAGTATCCCTACATACTGGTGCTAATGTATGAGTTACTATACAAGGTTTCTTTCTATCTGTGTTCTTTAGTTAAAGTATATTGGAGACTTAAGATATTCTCTGTACCTAGTAGCTTTAAATTGAGAGAATTTGGTTTTGAGAAATAGGGTTGTAAGAGAGCATGAGATAGCAGATGGGGAAACTGAAAATCTGATTCATTCCACACAAATTGTCAGTAAGTCTCTTACCTGGAAAGAGATTTACCTTCTGAAAGTATGAAGTTGAACGTTCTGAGAAATGTGGGATTTATTTGTAAGCAAGAAAACCCAATAAGTAGAAAAAGGGGGCAAGAAGACCATTTTCATTAGTGGAAGTTTAAAATGGGTCACAAAGAAAACACTATAGCATAGTATCATGTAAGGTTTTGCCCTACATAGAGGTTAAGATGCTTCTTTTTCTTTCTCTCTACTAAACCATTTGTAAACACTATGAATGAATTTTTTTGTTTGTTTGTTTGTTTTTGAGATTTAGTCTCACTCTGTCACCCAGGCTGTAGTGCAGTGGTGTGATATTGGCTCACCTCCAATATCACAGGTTCAACCTCCACCTCCCAGGCTCAAGCGAATCTCCTGCCTCAGCCTCCCCAGTGGCTGGGATTACAGGTAACTGCCACCACGCCTGGATAATTTTGTGTAATTTTAGTAGAGATGGCGTTTCACCATGTTGGCCAGGCTGGTTTCAAACTTCCGGCCTCAAGTGAACCACTCACCTCAGCCTCCTAAAGTGCCAAGATTACAGGCATGAGCCACCATGCCCGGCCTATGGATGAGATTTAACTAGGAAAATGGAAGTTGTATCTTGTGATCCAAAGGCCTGGAAAGAGCACAGCAACAGAGTCAAAGTTTGAGCTGTCTCATGGAATTAAAAAAAAATTCACAGGATTGACATAGTTTAAATGGATATCTTAGCAACTGCATTGGTACAATATAGGTATTTACCATGTGTTCTGGTTTTTTAGATTGAATACTTATAGATTTATAAATAACTATGATATTGTTATTATTGAGAAAGTGTACTTTTGTGAAAATACTACTCTAATTTAATAATAAAGAAACCTCTTTTTGTTTTGTTTTCATCTGTTTTCTCTGAGTTGAAACTTTTCTGCACTTCAGGATTTGTACTGTAAAAATTCTATTGCCATAATACTCGCTGGCAGCTAGATACTTAAGTTATCACGATAAAGATTGATTTAAATTGAGTGTAATTATATGCCTACAATTGTTTAAAAAATTTTCTCCTTCTTTAACCATTAATTTTCAAAACCATAATTATCCACAATATGTTTAGTTGGTGGTCTTGAATTAGTGTCTTTTAAAATAAGATCTATGTGCTGGTTAATTTACTCTGATTAGAAGAGAATCACTAACACAGAGCAATTCTGTGAATTTGAAATGGGGTCTCTTAACTTTTACAGCTGCAAGATGGGATTGAGTCACCCACATTAAAATGTACTAAAGTTCTATTCACTCATTAGACTGGTAGTTTAAAAAATGTAAATGAGATTCTACTTTTTACCTATCAGACTGAAAAAGATAAAGTTTAAAAGTTTTGAGAATACACAGTATCAGCAAAGGTGTGGAAAACAGGCACTTTCCTATGGTATTGTGGCAAATGTTAACTGGGGCAATTTTTTTAAAGAGTTATTTAATAAAATATTTTTACAATGTAAATCATCAAATCATTGACCAGTAGTTTCATTTTCAGGAAGGAATCCAAAAGATTTTCTCCTTTAAGTGTTCAGAAGTATATACAAAATGATTCATTTCTGGCAATGTGAATGATAAATGTCCTTAAAGGTATTGTGAAATTCAGGAAATTCATGCAATGTGGTATTAATTTACTCTTCAGTCATTGAAGAAAGCTAGACTTCTGTATGCATTGATATATACAATCTCCACAAAAGGAAATTAAAATAAACAGTGTTTACACTCTGCTTTAATCTATGCATTTTAATGGAATACCTGTGTATGTGTAGAACACCCACATATTTAAGTGTTTTTGCATATTTTGAAAGCTTTTGAATTAACAATAATAATTTGTAATAATGGTTGCTATTGGCAATAGTGATTCAAAATACAGGGGAGGAGAACTTATGGCTATAATTTTTTAAATGAAATATATAATATTAATATCTTTTACTTTTTCCTTTAAAAATCATTATGCAAAGAAAGGGAGAGCACATTTAATTTTTTTCAGTGTGCAGCACTAAAATATAACAATGAATATGAAGACGGTCCTACATATCCTGCTGAGTACTGCAAAGACTCTCTGGCCCCTACCAGCTCCATCCAGTTTTCAGTGACTTAGCACTGACCTCAATTCCTGAATGAGTATCAGAGCAACCTCTGGTTTAAAAAAAAAGAAAAAAGAAAAGAAAGAAAAAAAAAAGTACTAGTTCTCTGCAGAAAGCTATTTTTTTATGTAGATAATTTTCCAGTTATTCTAGGCAAGTCATCAACTTTTATTTTTCAGCAATTAGATAAATATGTTTACCCTAGAGCTAGTCACATCTTCTCAACTCTGTCCAGGTATCCGATCATCTACCATTGATCTATATCCCCATGGTTTATTTCCTTTTATTCTGTAAAAGAATATGAAAGGCTTTTGCCAAACAATATTACAGCCAGGAACCGATGCTGTGAGACTGGAAGCCTGCCCCATGCTATAAAAATAAGATTGTATCATTAAATCGGGCTCTCAGGTATTTGCCAACCTGGGTAATGATGTCTCTCTGGGATACCTGCCCTTTTGGCAGCCTCCCATCCAGGCACAAGTCAGTAATCACAATTAGTGTGAAGTGGAATAAGAGTGCCAAGTCTGCAAAAAAAAAAAAAAAAAAAGAAAAAGAAAAAGAAAAAGAAAGCAGAGGAAATGCAGCAGAATCTGAAATGAAATGCAACACAGTAAGCAGGCACAAAACTCAAGGCAAAAAATGCTCCATTCTTAAAAAGGAATAAAGCAATGATAGATTAACTGCCAAACTGCATTTTCTGTGTAGGTATGCCTGATTGTCCTGTCATTCTTTTGAACATTTCAGAGTCTTCCCAATGTGACTCTTTCCTCCCAGATAGTGTCATGCGCCCTTCCCTAGGTACCTGTGTCAGAGAGGAGTGATGCAGAGTTAAGGACTCCTGTTGAAGACACCTAGAATGGAGCTCATCCTTTACCGAAGAGGACAGGAAAAGATTGAATAAATAGAGAGCAGAGAATAAAATGGTTAGAGCTGCTTAAGTAAATTCATACGATGGATTTATCAGGTGAGAGATACCTTTAAGATCCTAAAGTACAGTTGGAAGGTAGGTTGGAAAAATTTTAAATCAATATATCTCTTCCTTTAATTATGTTGTCTATGCTGGCCAGGCACCTTGAATTTCTATCTCTCATGATGAATCACTCTCAGTTCCTAAGTATTTGTTTGTTACACTGCATATTTTCGATTGTGTCCCTTATAGTTCCATCCCACCACAGTTAGCATATTGCCTTGAATATAACAGATGTGCAAATGAAGGTTGGGTGGGCACGTTTAGTATTATTTGTTTTTGTTTTTGTTTTTGTTTTTTTCCATATGGAACTTTTCTTTTTTTGTTGTTGTTGTTTTTTTGTTTTTTTTTTGTTTTTGTTTTTGTTTTTTTAATTATACTTTATGTTCTAGGGTACATGTGCATAACGTGCAGGTTTGTTACATATGTAAACATGTGCCATGTTGGTGTGCTGCACCCATCAACTCGTCAGCACCCATCAATTCATCATTTATATCAGGTATAACTCCCCAATGCAATCCCTCCCCCCTCCCCCCTCCCCATGATAGGCCCCAGTGTGTGATGTTCCCCTTCCCGAGTCCAGGTGAGCTCATTGTTCAGTTCCCACCTATGAGTGAGAACATGCGGTGTTTGGTTTTCTCTTCTTGTGATAGTTTGCTAAGAATGATGGTTTCCAGCTGCATCCATGTCCCTACAAAGGACGCAAACTCATCCTTTTTTATGGCTGCATAGTATTCCATGGTGTATATGTGCCACATTTTCTTAATCCAGTCTGTCACTGATGGACATTTGGGTTGATTCCAAGTCTTTGCTATTGT